>NW_028247438.1:0-63962 GCF_964263255.1 Lissotriton vulgaris | reverse complement strand
GATTGTATATATATATATATATATAACTATATATAACTATATATATAACTATATATATATATATATGTATATATATATATATATATATATATATATATATATATATATATATATATATATATATATATATATATATATATATATATATATATATATATATATATATATATATATATATATGAAAAAAGAGAAGGTTGCCCTCGTAGGAATACCACACATGAGGGGGTTACAGCACACGTACCACCGGTAGCAGCCTTGCAGCCTGTTACATGAGATTCCCTTCTGCTGCCATACGCGTTTCAAGCGTCTCTGCGCCCTTGTTCACTGGCTGACAAACGGAGAAACAGTGACTTGTTTTCATGCACGTTAATTTATTGAAATGTTCAAGTCCCGCCCATGCAGGATGTGACAAAGCATTCTGGTACTTGCTGTTCATATTGTCACTACTCGATCGTGCACACCCAAGTGGAGGTCACTGTTGCTCCATTAAAATATTTCCTTGGTAGGTGGAAACAAATGTAGAGCACTGCTCCGCTCCCAATATATGCCGGTGGCTCAGGCCCCCCTTATTCTCGTCACCGCTCAAATTCTGTGAACAGCTGAGATCCGCCAAGGCAAGCGGCGGGGCACTCCCGTGGCCGGACTAGCCACAATATTTGAAAAAAGAGAAGGTTGCCCTCGTAGGAATACCACACATGAGGGGGTTACAGCACACGTACCACCGGTAGCAGGCTTGCAGCCTGTTACATGAGATTCCCTTCTGCTGCCATACGCGTTTCAAGCGTCTCTGCGCCCTTGTTCACTGGCTGACAAACGGAGTAACAGTGACTTGTTTTCATGCACGTTAATTTATTGAAATGTTCAAGTCCCGCCCATGCAGGATGTGACAGAGCATTCTGGTACTTGCTGTTCATATTGTCACTACTCGATCGTGCACACCCAAGTGGAGGTCACTGTTGCTCCATTAAAATATTTCCTTGGTAGGTGGAAACAAATGTAGAGCACTGCTCCGCTCCCAATATATGCCGGTGGCTCAGGCCCCCCTCATTCTCGTCACCGCTCAAATTCTGTGAACAGCTGAGATCCGCCAAGGCAAGCGGCGGGGCACTCCCGTGGCCGGACTAGCTACAATATTTGAAAAAAGAGAAGGTTGCCCCCGTAGGAATACCACACATGAGGGGGTTACAGCACACGTACCACCGGTAGCAGCCTTGCAGCCTGTTACATGAGATTCCCTTCTGCTGCCATACGCGTTTCAAGCGTCTCTGCGCCCTTGTTCACTGGCTGACAAATGGAGAAACAGTGACTTGTTTTCATGCACGTTAATTTATTGAAATGTTCACGTCCCGCCCATGCAGGATGTGACAGAGCATTCTGGTACTTGCTGTTCATATTGTCACTACTCGATCGTGCACACCCAAGTGGAGGTCACTGTTGCTCCATTAAAATATTTCCTTGGTAGGTGGAAACAAATGTAGAGCACTGCTCCGCTCCCAATATATGCCGGTGGCTCAGGCCCCCCTCATTCTCGTCACCGCTCAAATTCTGTGAACAGCTGAGATCCGCCAAGGCAAGCTATTTGGACTCACCATAACTTGCTGATGACATCACATATTACATCACTCATGACATCACGGATGACACCATCCAGTGAATGTGTGTCTTTCTGAAAAATAAATATGTTTTATATATATATATATGTAAAGGTCGATGGAAGAATAAATGTTTAAATAAGTGTCTTAACGGATGTTTTTTTTTTTTTTAAATTGATTGGTTAACTGGCTTATTAAGTGTATTTTAGTGAATACATATATTAACGAGTATTGTTTAAATATTTAAATGTTTGTATCAGTGTTTCACTTTGTGTATAAGTGGCTGCATGGGTTGGTTTATGGGTTATTAGATTTTTTTTTAGTATCAGTATGAGTGTCTGTATGGTTTGGTGGGGGTATTACTTAGTACATAGATGCATCAATGACTGAGTCACTGTTTATGTGTTTGGAAGACTGCATATGTGCAGGACTGTATGGATGAATGAGTGTGTATATGTGTGTGTTAGTAAGTGAATGACTGTCCCACTAGTGTCTTTATCAGTAACTACATATGTTTTAATCTAGTATATGTGAGTATTGATGTATATAAGTGAGTATATGTGAGATTGAGAGATTGAAAGAGTTCTTGTTTAAATAAGTATGTGTTTCTATAAGTGATTGTTTAAGATAGTAAGTATGTGTACGTTTCCTTAGAAGTAAGGTGGTAGTGTGTGTATAGCTGTATATGCAAATAAATGGATGTTCAATAGTTTATTTGCATGTGTGAGTATGTGTGTGAGCAACTTTTGGAAGACTGTCGGTGTGTTACAGGATGTATAGGTGTATCACTACATATGATGAGTGAGTATATGTATGAGTGACTATAAAGAACTGTTGGTGAATGAGTGGATGTGTATATAAATGGTGGAATTACTGATTTGGTTGTTGTAACTGGTATGGGTATCTCCACTTTTTTGAAAATGTTAGTTTCTATTTTTGAATATGTGTTTCAAGGGTTACTTTACAGTGAAAGGAGGTCTGTCACTCTGTCACAAGGGTGGTGTCATCAGTGATGTCATGAGTGATGTCACTGACCATGTCATGAGTGGTGTAATGTGTGATGTCATCAGCAGTGCATTTCACGCGCATGTTATAGTGAGTCCAACTAACTATAACGTGGGAATTTCAATGGTTTTATGTCAGTAAAATTTCCAGCTAACTATAACTGGTGTCAAACCTATGGTTCTTTCAGTGAATTCTATAACTGGTGTGAAACCTATGGTTTTTTCAGTGAATTTCAATGGTTTTTTAATAGCATTTCTCTATAGGTATAAAAAGTAAACATTTTTATAACGAATTTTATATTGTATAATTATGTAATATTTATTTATTTATTTTTTCCCCCGGAGCGCTCCCGGGGCACGTACTGGTGAACACACCGGTAAGCGCAGTGCTTTGGCGCGCCCCGGGGTGCGTACCGGTGAGCGTCCCGTTAGCGCTATTCTCGCGTACGAAAACAACACCGTGACGTTTCGCGTAACCGCGTGATGCATCATCTGACACACTGCGTTAGCGCACCTGGGAGCATGCGAGCGCATACGATCACGCAACGTCCTGACGCGCTTACGCTACGCTGCGGCGCGACTACGGGGTGCGTAGCATATGCGCGTCGGGTCATGTGACCTGAAAATAAAACTTTTTATTGGTTCATTTCACTTTTGGTTTCCTAATGATGTAAGGCCAGGTCATGTGACCTAAAAATAACACTTTTCATTGGTTCAGAACAGTTTTCTTTTCCAAATAATGAAAGACCCCACCTTTTTTCCTCATTCTACCTTTGTGCTTTGAGAGAGGTAGACCTGCAGTTATTTCAGTAGAAAATGTGATGTGCTGAGGTTTCCAATAAAGTTGGTTGGAAACCGCCCCTGCGAGTGCTGTTTTCTTTATCAGGAGGTATTGCCTGGTGGAATTTGGTAGCTGTAATATATATATGTATGTATGTATGTATGTATGTATATATATATATATATATATTTTTATTTTTTTTGCTTTCACAATTTTGCAACCGCAACAGGTTCTGTGACAGGGAAATTGGTCTTTATTTACGAATGGTGTACAGGGCTCCACAAATCCACTCGCCCGCTCTCAAATGCGAGTGAATTTTCTGCAGGTCGAGTCAGTTTCACGGCCTACTTGACCGGCCTGGCGAGTGCCTCTGAGGTAGGTGCAGTAGCATGTGGAAGGCTCTCGGTGGCAGCATTGCGGCGCAGGGTGCGGTGCGCGATGAAAGGCTTAGGGGGCTGCATAGCATGTATCATGCACGTGGGTGCGGTGCGCTGTGAAAGGCTTAGGGGGCATCATGCACGCATTGCCTATTGTTTGGGTGCCAGGGCCGTCAATCTTGTAGCGCGCGAAAGCGCTACCAATGACGGCCCTGGCCTGCCCCCGCGCTATGCTGCTTAAAGTGCAGCAGTGACGTAGCACGCCACCACGCGCTCTCCTCGGTGGAGTCGGGACTCGGAGTGCAGGGCGATTTTGGCAGAGGTGAGTCCGTTTTCACATTAAATTTCATTTTGGCCCGCCGACCGCAAAACTTATCAACTAATCATCAGTAGACTAGTGTATTTTTGATTTCATTGTCACTTTGATGAGCACAGCATATGATTGAGGCTTTCAACCCCTGTGTCAAGTACTAGCCTTGGTTCACTTCCTTTTACAACTAGCGGCCTGTGAAAGGAGTCTGTATTCCCCTTATTATCTATATTTTTAATTTGCAAGAGACACTTGAAATGAAGGGGCACAACTTGAGAAATAAAAAGATTAAAGAGATAGAACCCGGGATTGACTGGATATACAATTACTCCACACTGGTCCTGCAGTGTTCACGGAATGGAAAGTGTATTACTCAAAGTGCACAGTGTTAAACCTTTTGCAAAGGACGCCCTGCTGCCCCCCCCCTCCCCAGCCATGCACACAGTCCTCTGCTGGGCGGTTCTGGGTCACAAGGAAAGAAGCTGTTTACCTGGGGGCATGCAGGCACTCTGGTTTCTGGAATGACTTCAGTCATCAGAGATTGTCAGGCCTGCTCGTTATCATTCCGAGTCAACAGTACAGTCTGTGGGTTAAACCCCTGTGTGCGGTGCTTTCTAAGGAGACAACAGTGATATTATTGATACCTATCAACACCTTTCAGGAAGCACCGGTGTGAGAGTGTGCTATCAAACCTGACTGAACATCGGAGTGTTTTATTAATTCATTCATAAGGAGTTTTGCACAGCAAGCAGTATTACATTTACCCTGCAAGTGGCTTTCATACCCCCACAACAGATGTATTTACTGTTATGTTTAGCACGTATTTGCGCATACGTTCACCGTGCATTCTTTTCAGTCCGTGAGTGATTTATTAATGTAATTAGCAGCCTGTGCCTGCAAGTAGACTGCTCACCTCGGGCTCGGTGCGATAGTGGGCATTCAACCTTAATTTGTAATGGCGGATGGAGATCAAAAATGTAGTAATGAAAATGGACACTCCAGGCACCATTAATAATACCGAGGGAAACTTTTTTTTATTGTTTTGAAATGAGTGTATATCATTTTAAATTTCTTGTACTGGCAATTACTATTTACTCATTTGCGAGTAGTTTGGCATTTATAGGATATGATATAGGATTTCTGGATATGTTGCCCTTTATCTGGTATCTTTCAAAAGGTGTGCCCGGCGTGTCTAGGAAGAATGGTCGTATCAAGTCTGGCAGGTTCATATTTTGCTGAAAATCCGACCATATCCAGTGGCCGCATATCTACATGTCAATATACTGCAATGTTTTTTATACACAGTGCTTGTGGATGGCTCGGTGCAATATTAATGATTATGATTCATAGACTCCTCCACCCCATTCCATACATTTTTTTTGTTGAATTAAAGCTGTTGCTGCTAAGATCGTTGCACCCGTTATGCAGCAGGTATTTCTGGGGCAGTGACAAGAAGTGTGGGCAGCACTTAGTGGGCCAGAGGTTAGGGAGCGCTTGATTTATTTATTTAAATGAACGAAAGGAAAGTTGGTAGTTCTGGAAACTGTGCTAATGCTTATGGTGAAGTCAAAGCTTTTTATTTGAAGGGGGTGGGGGGTAAAGTGTCTAATAGAAGATGTTTTCACATAGATTTGTGTGTTGCATTTTGGCGATTGCTGGTCTTAGGCAGCTGTGGGGTACGCAAAATAAATTAAACATTGTTGACAATTGAGCATTTGGTGAGCAGTTCAAGATTCATTTTCATAGACCATAAATATCCAAGTCATGAGCCCTGCCTCAGTATGCATCCCAGTGCAATTAAGGGGAGGGAAGAAAACATTGAATTATGGGTGGGATAAGAAAGGGATTACACAGAAGATGGGGAAGAGGATATGCAAAACGACAGAAGCAACGAATTAGAATGACAATGCTGTACTAGTAGAACAGTAGTTGCACTGTCAAGCGTCCTATCACTGTGTAGAGCAAAAAAAGCACTTTTTGGTGGATGCACATCATGTTCTGAAAACATGTAATTCGCTCCCAAAATGTGGGCAGACTAGAGCCAAGTAATGCTCACTACTCTAATTTCCTGGTGACAGAGCTACGTTGTCAAGCCAGAGACCATGTGCAAATATTTGTTTACAGGTGGCGGACTGTCTGTGCTGTGCCCTCTCACTGTTTAAAAAAGGTTTGCTTGCCTTGTCCGGATGAAGCGCAATGATGTGGAGAGTTTGATTTGGCTGTGTTGCACCGTAGGGTTACTTGCACTTTTATAAACGTCCAAACTTCTGTCAGTTTTATTATCTGAAGGTAATGGAAATTAAATGTCTTCCCAGAGTTTATACTGCTGCAAGTTGCATTACTAGAACATCATGTTTTACTATGCTGGTATGTTTCCTCACCTTCATTGCTTGATTTTGCTCGTAAGACAGTGTCACCTCCATCACCTAAGGTGTGGATTGTGCAGATTGTGTGACCATTACCACCCTGTTTCCCCCAAAAAGTAAGTTTAGGCCCAGAGTTAGGCTTTGGGAGGGGGATGCGTCAGGCAGACCTTTAGTTTTACTGAACAGGTATAACCCTCCCCCATTAGAACCCGCAATACTCAAGAGCAGACTAGAGAGTTTCAGTTATTTCAGAAGCTGCACTGGTGTTGCACATCGTTAATTAGAGCGCATTCCAAATTGGGGTGCTTTTGTGCGAACCTGAGAGTGCCACACAGTGAGTTACAGATCTGATGCAGTTAAAAATGTATATTGGAACCTTACCATCATTGTTTAATTATTGGAAGCAAATTATACCCAGTATTGTAGTTTGTACAAACTTCAAGTTAATTATTTTTAAATTACAGTGAGTTATTGTTTTTGATTCTAGCTCAAAGCGGACAGAAGCAGGGAGTCATTGCTGGCTAATAGTGAAGACAAGGCAGACAACAGGCAGAGAGTGCAATGGCAGACATCAGGTTGTGGTTGGCCGGAAAAACCACTGGAGCTAAAATTAATGCAGGAGAGAGTACAGCAGTTGGGAAAAGGAAGTCATTAGAAGAAATCCACCAAAAGCAAAGGGAGTATGATAAAAAAAAAAAGACAGAGAGTTGTACAACAGAAATGGCTTGAAGATTTCAAGTGGGCAGTGATTGAAGAACAGGAAAGTAACGAAGCTGCTGCTGACCTAGTTGAGCCTAGTCTTAAAAAATCTCAAGTTTTGTATTGTGGAGTTTGCAGGAAATTTCGTCATCTCGCAGATACTAAGTCTTCCCTATATGTTGGTGTGACAGATAAATTCAAAAGGGAGACGTTGGAATGGCACCACAAGAGCAAATTGCATGAAAAATGCATATTACATGAAGCTGCAATTCAAAAGCCACAGGAAACCTGCATAGCCAAATCAATCACAAAAATGCATAAAAAAAATATCTGGCACTTAAACATTTTATTTAATACAGCCTATTATATTGCAAAACAAGGTGAGGCTTTTATTAAGTTTCCAAAACTCTGCTCACTGCAGAAAAAGAACAATCCTGAGTGGAATTTCGAAAATTATATGACTGATAATGCATGCCGTAACTTTGTAATAGCAATTTCCGAGACCCTAAAAATGACAATTCGATCCCAAATAGAAAATACTAGGTTCATCAGTGTTCTGTCAGATGGGTCAACTGACAAAGGAATTCAGGAACAGGAACTTATTTATATACGATTCGTTTGTGAAGGCACCCTTGTTACCAATCTGTGTGACATTGTCAGCATGAAAAACTCCACTGTGTCCGGAGTGAAAAAAGGCTATTATGGTTGGTCTGGAAAGCATGGGCATATCTCTGGATATTCTGAGCCAGAAATGCATTGGTCTGAATACAGATGGAGCTGCTGTGAACCTCGGTACTAAGTCTGGTGCTGCGAAGCAGCTACTGGACGAAGTCTCCAAGCATCAAGGATGGGACAATTGCAATCACATTGCAGTTGTGCACTGTGTAGCTCACAATCTAGAGCTTGCTGTGTGTGATGTTAAAAAAAAGAGTTCATACATATCCAAATTTGAAGAGGTGCTCAAAGGATGTTTCAAACTATATTATTATTCACCTAAGCGGAGAAGGGAACTTAAAGAGATAGCTGATAATCTGGAAGAGCAGTTACAACATTTTGGTGGCTTGCAGCAAATCAGATGGGTAGCAAGTCAGCACAGGGCAGTAACAGCGCTTAAGACAAACTGGGAAGCTACAGTACTTCATCTTGAGCACCTTGCTACTGGTACTGATGAATATTCAAACAAAGCCAAAGGATTGCTTCATGACATGAAATCGGAAAAGTTTCTTTATTTCTTGCACTTCATGATAGACTTCACAGAGCTGCGTCAGCAAGTGTCTAAGGCATTTCAACAAGAAGACACTCTTATTTCTGAAGTTGCAAGAAGAATCGAGGTGCTTCAACAGAAGCTAATACTGCTGAAAACAAAGCAAGGAAAAGCACTAACACAATTTTAATTGGTTTTTAAAGATGGAAATTTCGCAGGGGTCCCGTTACTAACACAGGCAAAGCCTGCTAGAAAAGGCAGCTCTAATGAAACTAGTGTCAAGGAAGACACTATTGAGTTAATAGAGAATGCTCTTTCTTTTATGAGTGACCGCTTTCTGAAGCACATCTCAGGCAAGCCGCATTCTTTGTTTAACATTTTTGATTTTAGTTTGTGGCCAGACTCTGTTGAAAAGATTAGAGTTTTTGGGGATCAAGAATTTGAGGAACTTGTTATGTACTACAAAAAGGTACTTACTGATGAAGAAATTCAGTCTGCCCCTGGAGAGTGGCTAGATTTTAAACTGTACGTCTTTCATCGGAGGATGTCGCATAAGCCTGTATCCCTCTTCACTCAGCTATTGAAAAAACGCCCAGAAGAAGTTAAAAATGTCCTTCCAATTTTAGAAATCATGCTTTCCATCAGTCCAACAACAGCAATATGTGAACGGGGGTTTAGCAGCATGAACCGAATAAAAAATGAGCTCCGTACGTCCCTTAAAAGTGACACCATGTCTGCTTTAATGCGAATCCAAGTAGATGGTCCGGAGTTAGACACTTTTGATCCAAACCCAGCTGTTTTGCATTGGCTTTCAGCAAATCCAGGAACAAGACATATTATGGGCCACAAACATCCTTGTCAAAACAACGCTGTTGTTACTGACTCAGAAGATAGCGACTCAGTTTAATGCTACTCTCTTGTTCAAATCAGCACCATTTCCTTAACAAGTGTGCATTTTTGTGTTTTACCATTCACTGTGGTGTCTGTCAATTACTTCTGACAATTTGCCATGGTGGCAGCTGTTTTTCTCCTTTCGAGACACTGACTCCCAGTCACTGCCCTGGGTTGAATCCTGTGGTAAATGTCCTCTCCACTGCTCTCCTTGGATAGACTGTACTATGACATCATAGAATGCCTGGGTGTCCCTCTGGCTCTCAGTGGCTCTCTATAACTTACTTGGCAGTTGGTCATCTGAGGCTGAGCTGCTAACAGCTGGCTCCTGGTGGGGTCTACTCCTGTACTTAACATCTTGGAAGAAACTAAGAATAAAGAATCCTTCTTACACAGTGGACTGTGCATCTTCCTTTATTACATTTTGGCGACAAGGGTGGGATTAAGATTAAGGAACCTAGCAACTACAAACAAAAGAAACCAAAGCATCATGAACTGTGGAGAAATTCGATTTTAAACCAAAAGGTAATGCCCAGCTGACCCCACCAGTGTCGTGCTCCATCTAGACAGCCTGCACCCTGGCCGTGTGTCTTTACTTTGGTCTATATTTGTCTATGGACAGCCTGCAACCTGCGTTCTTTTGTCAAGGAGCCAATTGCTTTGAAGTAACGAGGTGTTTTAAGGCACAAAAGTGTTTGACTGCTTCAGCCTAGAAAGCGTCGGAGTTCCAGCTGGCCTGATCACCCTGCTGCCTCTCAACGTCTTTTGAACCTCCTTCAAGCATCGTCTTTAAACATACCGCTCTGAAGGTGAGCTCATTTATTGTTGGTTGAAACCGGACTAACGAGACATCGGGGATATTCAGTCTCCAACCGGCACGACTTGACTTCTGTGGCACGTTTCCGCTAACCACTCTCTCTTGTGGTATTTCCGACACACATCGCTTGTGGGCAGATCTGTAGTGTGCAGAGGTTAACTCGCTATTCGAGGTAAACTGCCCAGTTTGTTGTTTTTGCAGCACAGTACTGCGATCACCTTCTTACCTCATTTGACGGTTAGCTGAAGGTTGGTCCGCAGTGCTCTTCTGTGCTCCTCTCCTCCCATCCGAATCATGACGTCTTTGGTATGCTGGGGGGAGTTGGCGAGGATCTTCACGTTCCAATTCCTTCTTCTGGTGACGTTTCCCTGCGAAGACACATTAAGCGCATCATCACGCTGCCTCTTCCTGGTGCACGCTTTGCTCTGGACGTCTTCGCCGTGAGCCATCCGGCGCAAGCGTAACAGCGTGCCGCCATCTTGGATTGTTCAGTGCTTTTCCTGTAATCGCTACGAGCGTGTTTGGTGCTGTGGTTTATGTTTTTTTTTTCGACAAGAGCATTCTTGTGGAGTTCTGCCTCTTGTATAACGATGTGCACCTGGCTAAGCAAAGGTGGGACCTGGGCAAAGGATTTTTTAACTCAACAACCCTGCGGAAGTCATCACAGTTACAGTGTTCCTTCAGGACTCCGTTAGAGACAAGGATAGCCTACACACTGGTGAATTGTTCCCAAAGTCAATTTCATTCAAGACCTCGGGTGAGAGATCGCTCACCGGAGCTGTGTTTTTCTTTATCTTATTTTACGCTTGAATCTCTCACCTCGCTGCATGCTCTGTTTTTGCTGTGTGTTTGGTGTGTGCTGACGTTTTGGTTCGTGTTGGACCGTGTCGTAAAGTCTTGGGTTGACTTGATGAGAAAGATTGAGACAAGTCTTACAGTGTGTTTTTGTCTCCTATGCCTTCTTTCTTTTGTTTTGTGTGTAGAGGGTAGGGGTATCCATTGAGTGAAGGTTGAGTAGAACCTTTCTGTTGCCTGCTTGACCTCGTTTGTCAGTTAGGTGTGGGGGCACTTAGTATTTGTTGTTGACTCTTGTGTGGGCGCTTTGTGTAACACGTCTTTGAAGTAGTCAATGCCCATGTTTTTGTCCTAGGGTCATGTAGGACCTTATGGTGTACTCTAGGGGACCTTGTTGATTTGAGTTCCAATGGTGTGTATTCTGAGTCGTGCTCCTATTGGGTGTGGTTGGGTATTTGTGGGTAGTCAACGCCCATTTCCCTGGTTTTCTACCCTGCGGTGTACCCTACTTAGGGGAAGTTGTGTATTAGGTAGGTGGTGTATTTGTGGGTGGTCAATGCCCACTTCCCAGGTTCACTACCCTGCGGTGTACCCTACTTAGGGGAAGTTGTGTATTAGGTAGGTGGTGTATTTGTGGGTGGTCAATGCCCATTTCCCAGGTTGTCTACCCTGTGGTGTACCCTACTTAGGGGAAGTTGTGTTTTTGGTAGGTGGTGTATTTGTGGGTAGTCAATGTCCACTTCCCAGGTTTACTACCCTGTGGTGTACCCTACTTAGGGGAAGTTGTGTATTAGGTAGGTGATGTGTTTGTGGGTAGTCAATGCCCATTTCCCAGGTTTACTACCCTGCGGTGTACCCTGCTTAGGGAATGTCGATCTTTTGTAGGTAGTCAATGCCCCGTTCCACTTCCTTGGTGGGCTATACTCTGGTGTACCCTACTTTGAGGTGGTTGTGATTTTAAAGGGTTAGTACCCTGTGTTTTTTTTGGGTGGAGATTGTTAAACATCATTTATTTTTGACACTCTGCTTTTATCTAAGTCTACCTGCCTGAGATTCGTGGCCAAGGGTTTCATGTCGGTGCGACTTTGTAAGAAGTTTTATCATTTTCTTCACTGTCACCTTGTTTTGTAAAGGGTTTGTGTCTACGCTCGCTTTTTGTGAGCATGACCACCTTTCTTTGCTACTTTGGTTCTCTTTCATTTTGAACCATGCTTTTACTCTAAGGGAAGGGGATGTGGCATATAGTAGCATTTAGTTGTTTTTGTTTATTTATAATCTAGCATGTTATTGTATCCGTTCATGCTAATGTTATCTCATGCAGTACTTGTTGCCTTTAAAGTACTTTGCCGAATTGTTTCTTATTCTGTTCTTTCTCCATTAGGGAAGAGGATGTGTGGTAAATGTCCTCTCCACTGCTCTCCTTGGATAGACTGTACTATGACATCATAGAATGCCTGGGTGACCCTCTGGCTCTCAGTGGCTCTCTTTAACTTACTTGGCAGTTGGTCATCTGAGGCTGAGCTGCTAACAGCTGGCTCCTGGGGGGGTCTACTCCTGTACTTAACATCTTGGAAGAAACTAAGAATAAAGAATCCTTCTTACACAGTGGACTGTGCATCTTCCTTTATTACAAATCCATCATCGTTCTTTAGTTCACTGTTCACCACCCCAGTTCAGGACTGGCTATGCAAATCAGTCTTGACCAATTTATGAAATACTTTCTGACAATTTGCCATGGAGCTGTTTGTCTCCTTTCGAGACACTGACTTCCAGTAACAGACCTGGGTTGAATCCATCATCGTTCTTTAGTTCACTGTTCGCCACCCCAGTTCAGGACTGGCTATGCAAATCAGTCTTGACCAATTTATTAAATAGTTCTGACAATTGACAGCTGTTTGTCTCCTTTCGAGACACTCCCAGTCACAGACCTGGGTTGAATCCACCATCGTTCTTTAGCTCACTGTTCCCCAGGCACCCCAGTTCAGGACTGGCTATATGGAAATTGGTCTTGAATGACCCCTGCGCCTCATGAGAACAGTCCAGCCCGAACGGCCAAGCCATGGACTCCTGACACGGCCCTTGGCACTTTTTTTCATACAAATTGAGCACTGCCACAGCTACAGCAAGGTAAATGAAAGTTTGAGGACTTGGCAGCATAAACGGATTACAAAATGAGCTACATTCATCTGCCTCAAAGCTGACGGAGCGCTAATGCAATACAAGACTTGACAGCAGCTCGAAAGTTGACACTTTCATCCAACCCCAACAGTAGTGCTTTCGCTCAGAGAAAACACTGGACAATGACAATCTTGACACAGCCTTCCTGGTCCATGAATATGCAACTGTCCCTATTTTGAAAGAACAAGCACTTGACTCTGGCCATAAAAGTTATTTCAAAGGGAAGGACAGAAGGCAGCGATCTGAAGAACCGCAAACCTTAGCTCAGTCTGAGCATCAGCTTCCTCACTACAAGTAAGTGCCAGCCTGATATGTTGTATTTAAAGTTTATAAGTAAGGTATTTTTTTGCCATGTATGTTTGCAGAAACCTTCCCCACAGCACTTTGATACACATACATAGGGAGGTAAATGGGTGAAATTTGCCGTTAATTTGGGTGGCCAACGTTTTCCTAGGTTGTTGGCGCTGCAAATGTTTTGAAAAAAGTCCATTATGCGAACAATTGTGGGTCGAGTGCATTGCTGTTAGGTCGAGTAGAAAAGTCTACTCACTCGACCTGCAGGTCAAGTGAGATTTTTTAGATTTGTAGAGCCCTGCTAAACACCACCACGCTACCCTAAACCCTAAAAAACACTACCCCCGGCATGACCGCCTACACTACCCAAACACCACTGCACTTTCCTAAACCTTAAAACACTAACCTGGCACGACCCCCTACACTACCCAAACACCACTGCGCTATCCTAAACCCTAAAAAACTACCTCCGGCATGACCTCTACACTACCCAAACACCACTGCGCTACCCTAAACCCTAAAACTCTACCCCCGGCATGACCCCCTACACTACCCAAACACCATTGCGCTACCCTAAACCCCAAAACATTACCACGGCACGACCCCCTATCCTACCAAAACACAACTGCGCTACCCTAAACACAACCCTAGCACGACCCGCTACACTACCCAAACACCTCTGCGCTACCCTAAACCCTAAAACACTACCCCAACACAACCCCCTACAGTACCCAAACACTACTGCGCTACCCTAAACCCTAAACCTACCCCCAGCAGGATCCCCTACACTACCCAAACACCACTGCGCTACCCTAAACCCTAAAGCACTGATCTGGCATGACCCCCTACACTACCCAAACACAACTGTACTATCCTAAACCCTAAAAAACTACCCCCGGCATGAACCCCTACACTACCCAAACACCACTCGCTACCCTAAACCCTAAAACACAACCCCCCTGCACGACATCCTACACTACCCAAATACCATTGCGCTACCCTAAACCACAAAACACTACTCCCGGCACGACCCCCTACACTACCCAAACACAACTGCACTTATCTGAACCATAAAACACTACCCCCGGCACAACCCCCTACACTACCCAAAAACCACTGAGCTAACCTAAACCCTAACACACCACCTCAGGCAAGACCCCCTACACTACACAAACACAACTGCGCTTCCTTAAACCCTAAAACACTACCCTCGCACGACCCCCAACACTACCCAAACACCACTGTGCTACCCTAAACACTAAAACACTACCCCCAGCACAACCCCCTCCACTACCCACAACCCACTGCGCTACTCTAAAACCTATAACACTACCAACAGCATGACCCGCTACACTACCCAAACACCACTGCGCTACCCTAAACCCTAAAACACTACCCCCCTCACGACTCCCTACACTACCAAAACACCACTGAACTACCCTAAACCCTAAATCTACCCCAGCACTACCCCCTACCGTACCCTAATACCACTGCACTACCCTAAACCTTAAAACACAACCCCCTACACTACACAAACACCACTGAACTACCCCTAATCCTAAAACACTACTCCCAGCACGACCCCCTACACTAAATAAAGAGCTCTGCACTACCCTAAACTCTAAAACACTACCCCCTACACTACAAAAAAACATCACTGCACCAAACTAAACCCTAAAACACTACCCCAGGATGACCCCCTACACTACACAAACACCACTGTAGTACCCTAAACCCTAAAACACTACCCCCAGGATGAACCCGCAAACACTACACAAACACCACTGCACTACCCTAAACCCTAAATCTACACCAAGCACGACCCCCTACACTAGCCTAATTCCACTGGACTACCCATAACCCTAAAACACTACCCTCAGCATGACCCCTTACACCACCCAAACACCACTGCGCAATCCTAAACCATAAACACTACCCCAGCACAACCCCCTACAGTACCCAAACACCACTGCACTACCCTAAACTCTAACTCTACCCCAGCACAACCCCTATACTACCCTAACACCACTGCACAACCCTAAACCTTAAATCTACCCCAGCATGACCCCCTACACTACCCAAACACCACTGCACTACCATAAACCTTATATCTACCCCAGCACGACCCCTACACTACACAACACCCTTTGCACTACCCTAAACCCTAAAACACTACCCCCAGCATGACCCCTTCACTACCCGAACACCACTACAGGACCCTAAACCCTAAATCTACTCCCAGCACAACTCCCTACACTACCCAAACATTACTGCACTACCCTAAACCTTAAATCTACCCCAGCATGACCCCCTACACTACCCAAACACCACTGCACTACCCTAAACTTTATATCTACCCCAGCACAACCCCCTTGACTACACAAACACCACCGCGCTACCCTAAACACCAAATTACTACCCCCCGGCACGACCCCCTACACTACCCAAACACCACTGCACAAATCTAAACCATAAAACACTCCCCCCGGCATGACCCCCTACACTACCCAAAAACCACTGTGGTAACCTAAACCCTAACACACCACCCCAGGCAAGACCCCCTACACTACACAAACACCACTGCGCTTCCCTAAACACTAAAACACTGCCCCCCGCACGACCCCCTACACTACTCAAACACCACTGCGCTACCCTACACTCTAAAACACTACCCCCAGCACAACCTCCTACACTACCCAAAACTCTAAAACACTACCCACAGCATGACCCACTACACTACCCAAATACCACTGTGCTACCCTAAAACTCTACCCCCGGCAAGACCCCTACACTACCCAAACACCTCTGCACTACCCTAAACCCTAAAACACTACCCCAGCACATCCCCCTACAGTACCCAAACACCACTGCACTATCCTAAACCCTAAATCTACCCCAGCTCGACCCCCTACAGTACCCTAACACCACTGCACTACCCTAAACCTTGAAACACAACCCCCTACACTACATAAACACCAATGCACTACCCTTAACCCTAAAACACTACGCAAGCTTGACCCCGTACACTACACAAAGATCACTGCACTACCCTAAACCCTAAAACAATACCCCCTACACTACACAAACACCACTGCACCAACCTAAACCAAAAAAACACTACCCCAGGATGACCCCCTAAACTATACAAACACAACTGTAGTACCCTAAACCCTAAAACAATACCCCCAGCACGAACCCGCAAACACTACACAAACACCACTGCACTACCCTAAGCACTAAATCTACACCCAGCAAGACACCCTACACTACCGAAACACTACTGGGCTACCCTAAACCCTAAAACTCTACCCTCAGCACGACCCCTTACACTACCCAAACAGGACTGCGCAATCCTAAACCCTAAACACTATCCCAGCCCGACCCCCTACAGTACCCAAACACCACTGCACTACCCTAAACCTTAAAACACAACCCCCATTCTACACAAACACCACTGCACAAACCTTAACCCTTAAAAACTACCCCCAGCACGACCCCCTACACTACACAAACAGCACTGCACTACCCTAAACCCTAAAAAACTACCCCTGCATGACCCACTACACAAACACCACTGTGGTACCCTAAACACTAAAACACTACCCCCAGCATGAACCCGCAAACACTACACAAACACCACTGCACTACCCTAAATCTACTCCCAGCATGCCCCTACACTACCCAAACACCACTGCACTACCCTAAACCTTAAATCTACCCCAGCATGACCCCCTACACTACCCAAACACCACTGCACTACCCTAAACCTTATATCTACCCCAGCACGACCCCCTACACTACACAAACAGCACTGTGCTACCCTAAACCCTAAAACACTACCCCCAGCACGACCCCCTACACTACCTAAACACCACCACGCTACCCTAAACCCTAAAACAATACCCCCCGGCACGTCCCCCTACACTACCCAAACACCACTGACCTACCCTAAACCCTAAAACACTAACCTGGCACGACCCCCTACACTACCCAAACACCACTGCGCTATCCTAAACCCTAAAACACTACCCCCAGCATGACCTCCTACACTACCCAAACACCACTGCGCTACCCTAAACCCTAAAACTCTACCCCTGACATGACCCCCCTACACTACCCAAACACCATTGCACTCGCCTAAACCCCAAAACATTACCACGGCACGACCCCCTATCCTACCAAAACACAACTGCGCTACCCTAAATACAACCCTAGCACGACCCCCTACACTACCCAAACACCCTTTGCACTACCCTAAACCCTAAAACACTACCCCCAGCATGACCCCTTCACTACCCGAACACCACTACAGGACCCTAAACCCTAAATCTACTCCCAGCACAACTCCCTACACTACCCAAACATTACTGCACTACCCTAAACCTTAAATCTACCCCAGCATGACCCCCTACACTACCCAAACACCACTGCACTACCCTAAACTTTATATCTACCCCAGCACAACCCCCTTGACTACACAAACACCACCGCGCTACCCTAAACACCAAATTACTACCCCCCGGCACGACCCCCTACACTACCCAAACACCACTGCACAAATCTAAACCATAAAACACTCCCCCCGGCATGACCCCCTACACTACCCAAAAACCACTGTGGTAACCTAAACCCTAACACACCACCCCAGGCAAGACCCCCTACACTACACAAACACCACTGCGCTTCCCTAAACACTAAAACACTGCCCCCCGCACGACCCCCTACACTACTCAAACACCACTGCGCTACCCTACACTCTAAAACACTACCCCCAGCACAACCTCCTACACTACCCAAAACTCTAAAACACTACCCACAGCATGACCCACTACATTACCCAAATACCACTGTGCTACCCTAAAACCCTAAAACTCTACCCCCGGCAAGACCCCTACACTACCCAAACACCTCTGCACTACCCTAAACCCTAAAACACTACCCCAGCACATCCCCCTACAGTACCCAAACACCACTGCACTATCCTAAACCCTAAATCTACCCCAGCTCGACCCCCTACAGTACCCTAACACCACTGCGCTACCCTAAACCTTGAAACACAACCCCCTACACTACATAAACACCAATGCACTACCCTTAACCCTAAAACACTACGCAAGCTTGACCCCGTACACTACACAAAGATCACTGTACTACCCTAAACCCTAAAACAATACCCCCTACACTACACAAACACCACTGCACCAACCTAAACCAAAAAAACACTACCCCAGGATGACCCCCTAAACTATACAAACACAACTGTAGTACCCTAAACCCTAAAACAATACCCCCAGCACGAACCCGCAAACACTACACAAACACCACTGCACTACCCTAAGCACTAAATCTACACCCAGCAAGACACCCTACACTACCGAAACACTACTGGGCTACCCTAAACCCTAAAACTCTACCCTCAGCACGACCCCTTACACTACCCAAACAGGACTGCACGATCCTAAACCCTAAACACTATCCCAGCCCGACCCCCTACAGTACCCAAACACCACTGCACTACCCTAAACCTTAAAACACAACCCCCATTCTACACAAACACCACTGCACAAACCTTAACCCTTAAAAACTACCCCCAGCACGACCCCCTACACTACACAAACAGCACTGCACTACCCTAAACCCTAAAAAACTACCCCTGCATGACCCACTACACAAACACCACTGTGGTACCCTAAACACTAAAACACTACCCCCAGCATGAACCCGCAAACACTACACAAACACCACTGCACTACCCTAAATCTACTCCCAGCATGCCCCTACACTACCCAAACACCACTGCACTACCTTAAACCTTAAATCTACCCCAGCATGACCCCCTACACTACCCAAACACCACTGCACTACCCTAAACCTTATATCTACCCCAGCACGACCCCCTACACTACACAAACAGCACTGTGCTACCCTAAACCCTAAAACACTACCCCCAGCACGACCCCCTACACTACCTAAACACCACCACGCTACCCTAAACCCTAAAACAATACCCCCCGGTACGTCCCCCTACACTACCCAAACACCACTGACCTACCCTAAACCCTAAAACACTAACCTGGCACGACCCCCTACACTACCCAGACACCACTGCGCTATCCTAAACCCTAAAACACTACCCCCAGCATGACCTCCTACACTACCCAAACACCACTGCGCTACCCTAAACCCTAAAACTCTACCCCTGACATGACCCCCTACACTACCCAAACACCATTGCACTCGCCTAAACCCCAAAACATTACCACGGCACGACCCCCGATCCTACCAAAACACAACTGCGCTACCCTAAACACAACCCTAGCACGACCCCCTACACTACCCAAACACCTCTGCACTAACCTAAACCCTAAAACACTCCCCCAGCACACCCCCCTACAGTACCCAAACACTACTGCGCTACCCTAAACCTACCCCCTGCAGGATCCCCTACACTACCCAAACACCACTGCCCTACCCTAAACCCTGAAGCACTAATCCGGCATGACCCCCTACACTACCCAAACACCACTGCCCTACCTTAAACCCTAAAGCACTAATCCGGCATGACCCCCTACACTACCCAAACACCTCTGCACTACCCTAAACCCTAAAACACTACCCCAGCACATCCCCCTACAGTACCCAAACACCACTGCACTATCCTAAACCCTAAATCTACCCCAGCTCGACCCCCTACAGTACCCTAACACCACTGCACTACCCTAAACCTTGAAACACAACCCCCTACACTACATAAACACCAATGCACTACCCTTAACCCTAAAACACTACGCAAGCTTGACCCCGTACACTACACAAAGATCACTGCACTACCCTAAACCCTAAAACAATACCCCCTACACTACACAAACACCACTGCACCAACCTAAACCAAAAAAACACTACCCCAGGATGACCCCCTAAACTATACAAACACAACTGTAGTACCCTAAACCCTAAAACAATACCCCCAGCACGAACCCGCAAACACTACACAAACACCACTGCACTACCCTAAGCACTAAATCTACACCCAGCAAGACACCCTACACTACCGAAACACTACTGGGCTACCCTAAACCCTAAAACTCTACCCTCAGCACGACCCCTTACACTACCCAAACAGGACTGCGCAATCCTAAACCCTAAACACTATCCCAGCCCGACCCCCTACAGTACCCAAACACCACTGCACTACCCTAAACCTTAAAACACAACCCCCATTCTACACAAACACCACTGCACAAACCTTAACCCTAAAAAACTACCCCCAGCACGACCCCCTACACTACACAAACAGCACTGCACTACCCTAAACCCTAAAAAACTACCCCTGCATGACCCACTACACAAACACCACTGTGGTACCCTAAACACTAAAACACTACCCCCAGCATGAACCCGCAAACACTACACAAACACCACTGCACTACCCTAAATCTACTCCCAGCATGCCCCTACACTACCCAAACACCACTGCACTACCCTAAACCTTAAATCTACCCCAGCATGACCCCCTACACTACCCAAACACCACTGCACTACCCTAAACCTTATATCTACCCCAGCACGACCCCCTACACTACACAAACAGCACTGTGCTACCCTAAACCCTAAAACACTACCCCCAGCACGACCCCCTATACTACCTAAACACCACCACGCTACCCTAAACCCTAAAACAATACCCCCCGGCACGTCCCCCTACACTACCCAAACACCACTGACCTACCCTAAACCCTAAAACACTAACCTGGCACGACCCCCTACACTACCCAAACACCACTGCGCTATCCTAAACCCTAAAACACTACCCCCAGCATGACCTCCTACACTACCCAAACACCACTGTGCTACCCTAAACCCTAAAACTCTACCCCTGACATGACCCCCTACACTACCCAAACACCATTGCACTCGCCTAAACCCCAAAACATTACCACGGCACGACCCCCTATCCTACCAAAACACAACTGCGCTACCCTAAATACAACCCTAGCACGACCCCCTACACTACCCAAACACCCTTTGCACTACCCTAAACCCTAAAACACTACCCCCAGCATGACCCCTTCACTACCCGAACACCACTACAGGACCCTAAACCCTAAATCTACTCCCAGCACAACTCCCTACACTACCCAAACATTACTGCACTACCCTAAACCTTAAATCTACCCCAGCATGACCCCCTACACTACCCAAACACCACTGCACTACCCTAAACTTTATATCTACCCCAGCACAACCCCCTTGACTACACAAACACCACCGCGCTACCCAAAACACCAAATTACTACCCCCCGGCACGACCCCCTACACTACCCAAACACCACTGCCCTACCCTAAACCCTGAAGCACTAATCCGGCATGACCCCCTACACTACCCAAACACCACTGCCCTACCTTAAACCCTAAAGCACTAATCCGGCATGACCCCCTACACTACCCAAACACCTCTGCACTACCCTAAACCCTAAAACAGTACCCCAGCACATCCCCCTACAGTACCCAAACACCACTGCACTATCCTAAACCCTAAATCTACCCCAGCTCGACCCCCTACAGTACCCTAACACCACTGCACTACCCTAAACCTTGAAACACAACCCCCTACACTACATAAACACCAATGCACTACCCTTAACCCTAAAACACTACGCAAGCTTGACCCCGTACACTACACAAAGATCACTGCACTACCCTAAACCCTAAAACAATACCCCCTACACTACACAAACACCACTGCACCAACCTAAACCAAAAAAACACTACCCCAGGATGACCCCCTAAACTATACAAACACAACTGTAGTACCCTAAACCCTAAAACAATACCCCCAGCACGAACCCGCAAACACTACACAAACACCACTGCACTACCCTAAGCACTAAATCTACACCCAGCAAGACACCCTACACTACCGAAACACTACTGGGCTACCCTAAACCCTAAAACTCTACCCTCAGCACGACCCCTTACACTACCCAAACAGGACTGCGCAATCCTAAACCCTAAACACTATCCCAGCCCGACCCCCTACAGTACCCAAACACCACTGCACTACCCTAAACCTTAAAACACAACCCCCATTCTACACAAACACCACTGCACAAACCTTAACCCTTAAAAACTACCCCCAGCACGACCCCCTACACTACACAAACAGCACTGCACTACCCTAAACCCTAAAAAACTACCCCTGCATGACCCACTACACAAACACCACTGTGGTACCCTAAACACTAAAACACTACCCCCAGCATGAACCCGCAAACACTACACAAACACCACTGCACTACCCTAAATCTACTCCCAGCATGCCCCTACACTACCCAAACACCACTGCACTACCTTAAACCTTAAATCTACCCCAGCATGACCCCCTACACTACCCAAACACCACTGCACTACCCTAAACCTTATATCTACCCCAGCACGACCCCCTACACTACACAAACAGCACTGTGCTACCCTAAACCCTAAAACACTACCCCCAGCACGACCCCCTACACTACCTAAACACCACCACGCTACCCTAAACCCTAAAACAATACCCCCCGGTACGTCCCCCTACACTACCCAAACACCACTGACCTACCCTAAACCCTAAAACACTAACCTGGCACGACCCCCTACACTACCCAGACACCACTGCGCTATCCTAAACCCTAAAACACTACCCCCAGCATGACCTCCTACACTACCCAAACACCACTGCGCTACCCTAAACCCTAAAACTCTACCCCTGACATGACCCCCTACACTACCCAAACACCATTGCACTCGCCTAAACCCCAAAACATTACCACGGCACGACCCCCGATCCTACCAAAACACAACTGCGCTACCCTAAACACAACCCTAGCACGACCCCCTACACTACCCAAACACCTCTGCACTAACCTAAACCCTAAAACACTCCCCCAGCACACCCCCCTACAGTACCCAAACACTACTGCGCTACCCTAAACCTACCCCCTGCAGGATCCCCTACACTACCCAAACACCACTGCCCTACCCTAAACCCTGAAGCACTAATCCGGCATGACCCCCTACACTACCCAAACACCACTGCCCTACCTTAAACCCTAAAGCACTAATCCGGCATGACCCCCTACACTACCCAAACACCTCTGCACTACCCTAAACCCTAAAACACTACCCCAGCACATCCCCCTACAGTACCCAAACACCACTGCACTATCCTAAACCCTAAATCTACCCCAGCTCGACCCCCTACAGTACCCTAACACCACTGCACTACCCTAAACCTTGAAACACAACCCCCTACACTACATAAACACCAATGCACTACCCTTAACCCTAAAACACTACGCAAGCTTGACCCCGTACACTACACAAAGATCACTGCACTACCCTAAACCCTAAAACAATACCCCCTACACTACACAAACACCACTGCACCAACCTAAACCAAAAAAACACTACCCCAGGATGACCCCCTAAACTATACAAACACAACTGTAGTACCCTAAACCCTAAAACAATACCCCCAGCACAAACCCGCAAACACTACACAAACACCACTGCACTACCCTAAGCACTAAATCTACACCCAGCAAGACACCCTACACTACCGAAACACTACTGGGCTACCCTAAACCCTAAAACTCTACCCTCAGCACGACCCCTTACACTACCCAAACAGGACTGCGCAATCCTAAACCCTAAACACTATCCCAGCCCGACCCCCTACAGTACCCAAACACCACTGCACTACCCTAAACCTTAAAACACAACCCCCATTCTACACAAACACCACTGCACAAACCTTAACCCTAAAAAACTACCCCCAGCACGACCCCCTACACTACACAAACAGCACTGCACTACCCTAAACCCTAAAAAACTACCCCTGCATGACCCACTACACAAACACCACTGTGGTACCCTAAACACTAAAACACTACCCCCAGCATGAACCCGCAAACACTACACAAACACCACTGCACTACCCTAAATCTACTCCCAGCATGCCCCTACACTACCCAAACACCACTGCACTACCCTAAACCTTAAATCTACCCCAGCATGACCCCCTACACTACCCAAACACCACTGCACTACCCTAAACCTTATATCTACCCCAGCACGACCCCCTACACTACACAAACAGCACTGTGCTACCCTAAACCCTAAAACACTACCCCCAGCACGACCCCCTATACTACCTAAACACCACCACGCTACCCTAAACCCTAAAACAATACCCCCCGGCACGTCCCCCTACACTACCCAAACACCACTGACCTACCCTAAACCCTAAAACACTAACCTGGCACGACCCCCTACACTACCCAAACACCACTGCGCTATCCTAAACCCTAAAACACTACCCCCAGCATGACCTCCTACACTACCCAAACACCACTGTGCTACCCTAAACCCTAAAACTCTACCCCTGACATGACCCCCTACACTACCCAAACACCATTGCACTCGCCTAAACCCCAAAACATTACCACGGCACGACCCCCTATCCTACCAAAACACAACTGCGCTACCCTAAATACAACCCTAGCACGACCCCCTACACTACCCAAACACCCTTTGCACTACCCTAAACCCTAAAACACTACCCCCAGCATGACCCCTTCACTACCCGAACACCACTACAGGACCCTAAACCCTAAATCTACTCCCAGCACAACTCCCTACACTACCCAAACATTACTGCACTACCCTAAACCTTAAATCTACCCCAGCATGACCCCCTACACTACCCAAACACCACTGCACTACCCTAAACTTTATATCTACCCCAGCACAACCCCCTTGACTACACAAACACCACCGCGCTACCCAAAACACCAAATTACTACCCCCCGGCACGACCCCCTACACTACCCAAACACCACTGCCCTACCCTAAACCCTGAAGCACTAATCCGGCATGACCCCCTACACTACCCAAACACCACTGCCCTACCTTAAACCCTAAAGCACTAATCCGGCATGACCCCCTACACTACCCAAACACCTCTGCACTACCCTAAACCCTAAAACAGTACCCCAGCACATCCCCCTACAGTACCCAAACACCACTGCACTATCCTAAACCCTAAATCTACCCCAGCTCGACCCCCTACAGTACCCTAACACCACTGCACTACCCTAAACCTTGAAACACAACCCCCTACACTACATAAACACCAATGCACTACCCTTAACCCTAAAACACTACGCAAGCTTGACCCCGTACACTACACAAAGATCACTGCACTACCCTAAACCCTAAAACAATACCCCCTACACTACACAAACACCACTGCACCAACCTAAACCAAAAAAACACTACCCCAGGATGACCCCCTAAACTATACAAACACAACTGTAGTACCCTAAACCCTAAAACAATACCCCCAGCACGAACCCGCAAACACTACACAAACACCACTGCACTACCCTAAGCACTAAATCTACACCCAGCAAGACACCCTACACTACCGAAACACTACTGGGCTACCCTAAACCCTAAAACTCTACCCTCAGCACGACCCCTTACACTACCCAAACAGGACTGCGCAATCCTAAACCCTAAACACTATCCCAGCCCGACCCCCTACAGTACCCAAACACCACTGCACTACCCTAAACCTTAAAACACAACCCCCATTCTACACAAACACCACTGCACAAACCTTAACCCTAAAAAACTACCCCCAGCACGACCCCCTACACTACACAAACAGCACTGCACTACCCTAAACCCTAAAAAACTACCCCTGCATGACCCACTACACAAACACCACTGTGGTACCCTAAACACTAAAACACTACCCCCAGCATGAACCCGCAAACACTACACAAACACCACTGCACTACCCTAAATCTACTCCCAGCATGCCCCAACACTACCCAAACACCACTGCACTACCCTAAACCTTAAATCTACCCCAGCATGACCCCCTACACTACCCAAACACCACTGCACTACCCTAAACCTTATATCTACCCCAGCACGACCCCCTACACTACACAAACAGCACTGTGCTACCCTAAACCCTAAAACACTACCCCCAGCACGACCCCCTATACTACCTAAACACCACCACGCTACCCTAAACCCTAAAACAATACCCCCCGGCACGTCCCCCTACACTACCCAAACACCACTGACCTACCCTAAACCCTAAAACACTAACCTGGCACGACCCCCTACACTACCCAAACACCACTGCGCTATCCTAAACCCTAAAACACTACCCCCAGCATGACCTCCTACACTACCCAAACACCACTGCGCTACCCTAAACCCTAAAACTCTACCCCTGACATGACCCCCTACACTACCCAAACACCATTGCACTCGCCTAAACCCCAAAACATTACCACGGCACGACCCCCTATCCTACCAAAACACAACTGCGCTACCCTAAATACAACCCTAGCACGACCCCCTACACTACCCAAACACCCTTTGCACTACCCTAAACCCTAAAACACTACCCCCAGCATGACCCCTTCACTACCCGAACACCACTACAGGACCCTAAACCCTAAATCTACTCCCAGCACAACTCCCTACACTACCCAAACATTACTGCACTACCCTAAACCTTAAATCTACCCCAGCATGACCCCCTACACTACCCAAACACCACTGCACTACCCTAAACTTTATATCTACCCCAGCACAACCCCCTTGACTACACAAACACCACCGCGCTACCCTAAACACCAAATTACTACCCCCCGGCACGACCCCCTACACTACCCAAACACCACTGCACAAATCTAAACCATAAAACACTCCCCCCGGCATGACCCCCTACACTACCCAAAAACCACTGTGGTAACCTAAACCCTAACACACCACCCCAGGCAAGACCCCCTACACTACACAAACACCACTGCGCTTCCCTAAACACTAAAACACTGCCCCCCGCACGACCCCCTACACTACTCAAACACCACTGCGCTACCCTACACTCTAAAACACTACCCCCAGCACAACCTCCTACACTACCCAAAACTCTAAAACACTACCCACAGCATGACCCACTACATTACCCAAATACCACTGTGCTACCCTAAAACCCTAAAACTCTACCCCCGGCAAGACCCCTACACTACCCAAACACCTCTGCACTACCCTAAACCCTAAAACACTACCCCAGCACATCCCCCTACAGTACCCAAACACCACTGCACTATCCTAAACCCTAAATCTACCCCAGCTCGACCCCCTACAGTACCCTAACACCACTGCACTACCCTAAACCTTGAAACACAACCCCCTACACTACATAAACACCAATGCACTACCCTTAACCCTAAAACACTACGCAAGCTTGACCCCGTACACTACACAAAGATCACTGTACTACCCTAAACCCTAAAACAATACCCCCTACACTACACAAACACCACTGCACCAACCTAAACCAAAAAAACACTACCCCAGGATGACCCCCTAAACTATACAAACACAACTGTAGTACCCTAAACCCTAAAACAATACCCCCAGCACGAACCCGCAAACACTACACAAACACCACTGCACTACCCTAAGCACTAAATCTACACCCAGCAAGACACCCTACACTACTGAAACACTACTGGGCTACCCTAAACCCTAAAACTCTACCCTCAGCACGACCCCTTACACTACCCAAACAGGACTGCGCAATCCTAAACCCTAAACACTATCCCAGCCCGACCCCCTACAGTACCCAAACACCACTGCACTACCCTAAACCTTAAAACACAACCCCCATTCTACACAAACACCACTGCACAAACCTTAACCCTTAAAAACTACCCCCAGCACGACCCCCTACACTACACAAACAGCACTGCACTACCCTAAACCCTAAAAAACTACCCCTGCATGACCCACTACACAAACACCACTGTGGTACCCTAAACACTAAAACACTACCCCCAGCATGAACCCGCAAACACTACACAAACACCACTGCACTACCCTAAATCTACTCCCAGCATGCCCCTACACTACCCAAACACCACTGCACTACCCTAAACCTTAAATCTACCCCAGCATGACCCCCTACACTACCCAAACATCACTGCACTACCCTAAACCTTATATCTACCCCAGCACGACCCCCTACACTACACAAACAGCACTGTGCTACCCTAAACCCTAAAACACTACCCCCAGCACGACCCCCTACACTACCTAAACACCACCACGCTACCCTAAACCCTAAAACAATACCCCCCGGCACGTCCCCCTACACTACCCAAACACCACTGACCTACCCTAAACCCTAAAACACTAACCTGGCACGACCCCCTACACTACCCAAACACCACTGCGCTATCCTAAACCCTAAAACACTACGCCCAGCATGACCTCCTACACTACCCAAACACCACTGCGCTACCCTAAACCCTAAAACTCTACCCCTGACATGACCCCCTACACTACCCAAACACCATTGCACTCGCCTAAACCCCAAAACATTACCACGGCACGACCCCCTATCCTACCAAAACACAACTGCGCTACCCTAAACACAACCCTAGCACGACCCCCTACACTACCCAAACACCCCTGCACTAACCTAAACCCTAAAACACTCCCCCAGCACAACCCCCTACAGTACCCAAACACTACTGCGCTACCCTAAACCTACCCCCTGCAGGATCCCCTACACTACCCAAACACCACTGCCCTACCCTAAACCCTGAAGCACTAATCCGGCATGACCCCCTACACTACCCAAACACCACTGCCCTACCTTAAACCCTAAAGCACTAATCCGGCATGACCCCCTACACTACCCAAACACCACTCGCTACCCTAAACCCTAAAACACTACCCCCCGGCACGACCCCCTACACTACCCAAACACCATTGCGCTACCCTAAACCACAATACACTACTCCCGGCACGACCCCCTACACTACCCAAACACCACTGCACTAATCTAAACCATAAAACACTACCCCCGGCACGACCCCCTACACTACCCAAATACCACTGCGCTAACCTGAACCCTAACACACCACCTCAGGCAAGACCCCCTACACTACACAAACACAACTGCGCTTTCCTAAACCCTAAAACACTACCCCCACACGACCCCCAACACTACCCAAACACCACTGCGCTACCCTAAACACTAAAACGCTACCCCCAGCACAACCCCCTCCACTACCCACAACCCACTGCGCTACTCTAAAACCTATAACACTACCCACAGCATGACCAGCTACACTACCCAAACATCACTGCGCTACCCTAAACCCTAAAACACGACCCCCCTCACTACCCACTACACTACCAAAACACCACTGAACTACCCTAAATGCTAAATCCACCCCAGCACGACCCCCTACAGTACCCTAACACCACTGCACTACCCTAAACCTTAAAACACAACCCCCAACACTACACAAACACCACTGCACTACCCCTAACCCTAAAAGACTACTCCCAGCACGACCCCCTACACTACATAAAGAGCTCTGCACTACCCTAAACCTTAAAAAACACTACCCCCTACACTACAAAAAACACCACTGCACTAAACTAAACCCTAAAACACTACCCCAGGATGACCCCCTACACTACACAAACACCACTGTAGTACCCTAAACCCTAAAACACTACCCCCAGCACGAACCCGCAAACACTACACAAACACCACTGCACTACCCTAAACCCTAAATCTACACCGAGCACGACCCCCTACACTACCCTAACTCTACTGGACTACCCTAAACCCTAAAACACTACACTCAGCACGACCCCTTACACTACCCAAACACCACTGCGCAATCCTAAACCATAAACAATATCTCAGGACAACCCCCTACAGTACCCAAACACCACTGCACTACCCTAAACTCTAACTCTACCCCAGCACAACACCCTATACTACCCTAACACCACTACACAACCCTAAACCTTAAATCTACCCCAGAATGACCCCCTAGACTACCCAAACACCACTGCACTACCATAAACGTTATATCTACCCCAGCACGACCCCTACACTACACAACACCCTTTGCACTACCCCCAGCAGGACCCCTACACTACCGAAACACTACTACACGACCCTAAACCCTAAATCTACTCCTAGCACGCCCCCCTACACTACCCAAACACCACTGCACAAATCGAAACCATAAAACACTACCCCCGGCACGACCCCCTACACTACCCAAAAACCACTGCGGTAACCTAAACCCTTGCATACCACCCCAGGCAAGACCCCCTACACTACACAAACACCACTGCGCTTCCCTAAACCCAAAAACACTACCCCCGGCCCGACCCCCTACACTACACAAACACCACTGCGCTACCCTAAACCCTAAAACACTACCCCCGGCACGACCCCCTACAGTACCTAAACACCACCACTCTACCCTAAACCCTAAAACACTACCCCCGGCACGACCCCCTACACTACCCAAACACCACTGGGCTACCCTAAACCCTAAAACACTAACCTGGCACGACCCCCTATACTACACAAACACCACTGCGCTACCCTAAAGCCTAAAACACTACCCCCGGCACGACCCCCTACACTACCTCAACATCACCACGCTACACTAAACCCTAAAACACTACCCCCGGCACGACCCCCTACACTACCCAAACACCACTGGGCTACCCTAGACCCTAAAACACTAACCTGGCACGACCCCCTAAACTAACTAAACACCACTGCGCTATCCTAAACCCTAAAACACTACCCCCGGCATTACCCCCCTACACTACCTAAACACCACTGCGCTACCCTAAACCCTAAAACTCTACCCCCGGCACGACCCCCTACACTACCCAAACACCATTGCGCTACCCTAAACCCCAATACATTATCACGGCAGGACCCCCTATCCTACCAAAACACAACTGCGCTACCCTAAACACAACCCTAGCACGACCCCCTACACTACCCAAACACCTCTGTGCTATCCTAAACCCTAAAACACTACCCCAGCACAACCCCCTACAGTACCCAAACACTACTGCGCTACCCTAAACCCTAAACCTACCCCCAGCAGGATCCCCTACACTACCCAAACACCACTGCGCTACCCTAAACCCTAAAGCACTAATCTGGCATGACCCCCTACACTACCCAAACACCACTGTGCTATCCTAAACCCTGAAAAACTACCCACGGCATGACCCCCTACACTACCCAAACACCACTCTCTACCCTAAACCCTAAAAAACTACCCCCCCGGAACGACCCCCTACACTACCCAAACACCATTGCGCTACCCTAAACCACAAAACACTACTCCCGTCACGACCCCCTACACCACCCAAACACCACTGCACTAATCTAAACCATAAAACACTACCCCCGGCACCACCCCCTACACGACCCAAAAAGCACTGCGCTAACCTAAACCCTAACACACCACCTCAGGCAAGACCCCCTACACTACACAAACACAACTGCGCTTCCCTAAACCCTAAAACACTACCCCCGCACGACCCCCTACACTACCCAAACACCACTGCGCTACCCTAAACACTAAAACACTACCCCCAGCACAATCCCCTCCACTACCCACAACCCACTGCGCTACTCTAAAATCTATAACACTACCCACAGCATGACCCACTACACTACCCAAACACCACTGCGCTACCCTAAACCCTAAAACACTACCCCCTCACGACCCCTACACTACCAAAGCACCACTGAACTACCCTAAACCCTAAATCTACCCCAGCACGACCCCCTACAGTACCCTAACACCACTGCACTACCCTAAACCTTAAAACACAACCCCCTACACTACGCAAACACCACTGCACTACCGTTAACCCTAAAACACTACTCCCAGCACGACCCCCTACTCTACATAAAGAGCTTTGCACTACCCTAAACCCTAAAACACTACCCCCACACTACAAAAAACACCACTGCACCAAACTAAACCCTAAAACACTACCCCAGCACGAACCCGCAAATACTACACAAACACCACTGCACTACCCTAAACCCTAAATCTACACCGAGCACGAACCCCTACACTACCCTAACTCTACTGGACTACCCTGAACCCTAAAACTCTACCCTCAGCACGACCCCTTACACTACCCAAACACCACTGCGCGTTCCTAAACCATAAACACTACCCCAGCACAACCCCCTACAGTACCCAAACACCACTGCACGACCCTAAACCTTAAATCTACCCCAGCATGACCCCCTACACTACCCAAACACCACTGCCCTGCCATACACCTTATATCTACCCCAGCATGACCCCTACACTACACAACACCCTTTGCACTACCCTAAACCCTAAAACACTACCCCCAGCAAGACCCCTACACTACCCAAACACCCATACACGACCCTAAACCCTAAATCTACTCCGAGCATGACCCCCTGCACTACCCAAACATTACTGCACTACCCTACACCTTAAATCTACCCCAGCAGGACCCTCTACACTACCCAAACACCACTGCAGTACCCTAAACCTTATATCTACCCCAGCACAACCCGCTACACTACACAAACACCACAGCGCTACCCTAAACCCCAAAACACTACCCCCGGCACGACCCCCTACACTACCCAAAAACCACTGCATTAACCTAAACCCTAAAACACTACCCCACGGCACGGCCCCCTACACTAACCAAACACCACTGCACTAATCTAAACCATAAAACACTACCCCCGGCACGACCCCCTACACTACCCAAAAGCCACTACGGTAACCTAAATCCTAACACACCACCCCAGGCAAGACCCCCTGCACTACACAAACACCACTGCGCTTCCCTAAACCCTAAAACACTACCCCCGCATGACCCCCTACACTACTCAAACAGCACTGCGCTACCCTACACAGTAACACACTACCCCCAGCACAACCTCCTACACTACCCAAAACTCTAAAACACTACCCCCGGCACGACCCCCTACACTACCCAAAAACCACTGTGGTAACCTAAATCCTAACACACCACCCCAGGCAAGACCCCCTACACTACACAAACACCACTGCGCTTCTCTAAACCCTAAAACTTAACCCCCGGCGAGACCCCTACACTACCCAAACACCTCTGCACTACCCTAAACCCTAAAACACCACCCCAGCAAAACCCCCTACAGTACCCAAACACAACTGCACTACCCTAAACCCTAAATCTACCCCAGCTCGATCCCCTACAGTACCCTAACACCACTGCACTACCCTAAACCTTAAAACACAACCCCCTACACTACTTAAACACCACTGCACTACCCTTAACCCTAAACCACTACGCAAGCATGACCCATAACCTTACTCTGCAACCGGCGCTGGACAGATCGGATGGTTCACCCCGGACGCCCTCTAACTCTGCATGTACACTAGATACACATTTGACTCACCTCGACCTGGTTGATGTCTGGCGGCATAGATACCCAATGCGGGGAGGGTTTACACACTACTCAGCCCCCCACAATATCCATACGAGGATTGACTATTGGTTTGCGTCCTCGGCCTACCTGCGGAACGTGTGATCCTGCGAGGTTCTTCCGCGGACCTATTCGGACCACTCGCCTATATTACTCACCTTCACGGTGCCAGCGCAACGGATTCCACATTTTTCTTGGCGATTTCCCCCTTATTGTTTACTTGACCCTCTCTTCAGGGAGGAACTGTTTACGGCTCTGGAGACTTTCTTTGAGGCCAAAGTAGGCTCTGTTGATTCGTTCCAATCGGTCTGGGAAGCATTTAAGCTTTATGCCAGAGGTGTTACTATCTCTAAACATGGCTGCTTGTTGAAGACGATCAGGGGCCGCCTTGCACTTTTAGAGCGGAAGCTTCGAGATCTGGAAGAACTGCGCTTGCGGTCTGGCGACGGATCTATCGACCGGGAGATTTGCTGGGGTCCTTCGGGAGTACATCGACGAGGCAGATCTGGAGATTAAACATTTAGGGAACTACGCCATCGCCAGGTCTTACTGTGAGGGTGAGCGACCGGGCGCGGTACTGGCCTGCTTGGCTAGGCGGGGCAGAGAACGTTCTTCTGTTCCGATAATGTGATCTTGCGACGCCGGGCTCCCGCTGACGAACGATGAGATAACTGCACTCTTTAAACATTACTACAAGGCTTTGTACGCCTAGAGGGTGCCCACTCCGGAGGAAGGGATAGTAGACTACGTGTCGCACATAGAGCTCCTGTGGCTCTCTGACATGGACTGTAAGTTTTTGGCTCGCCCCTTTGAGAGAGAGGGGGTGGTGTTGGCACTGTCCTCCATGAGGTGTGGAGGAACCGAAGGCAGCGACGGTCACACAGTGACTTTTTACAAGGCTTTTTCCGATTTGCTGCTTCCCCATCTGCTGAGCCTGCTCGATGATATGGCCAATTCTGGATCCATGCCGCCCTCCATGCGCAAGGCTGTAATCGTGGCAATTCTTAAACCGAGCAAGGACCCGAATAACTGCGCCTCGTATCGGCCTCTCTCCCTGATGAACGTAGAAGCGAAAATCTTTGCTAAAGTGCTCTCTAACCGTCTACATCCTATGGTCACAACGCTGGTGGCCCCAGAGCAGTCTGGTTTTGTTGCTACGCGCAATCTTGTCTATAACATTAGAACGGTCTTTGCTGCTTTTCAACATACTCGTCCAGCGGAACCAGCTGTTGCCGTATTTTTAGATATGGAGAAGGCGTTCGATTCTGTAGAATGGACCTTTATGCATCATGTTCTTCGCAGGATGGGTGTTGGCCTTCTCTTCCTGCAGTTGTTGTCGGCCCTGTACTCCAAGCCAAGGGCCCGGATTCGTATTGGACCTCTGACCTCTGAGCCCATTCAGATTGGCAGGGGCACGAGGCAGGGATGCCCGCTCTCCCTGATGCTTTATGCTTTGGTGGCTTAGCCCCTTGCACGTGCCCTCCGCGAGTACCACGCTCACGAGGTATCCGCTTCCCTACGTACAAGCTCATTGTCTCTACTTACGCGGACTATATGTTAGAGACCCTGAGAATCATCTTTCCCCGGTATTGCCGGAGGTAGTCCGGTTTGGCGCCCTTTCCGGCATCCGGGTGAACTGGACGAAGTAGATCATGTTTCCGCTCACAGCGGCTACGGTGCAGTTTGACCCTGAGTTTCCACTACAGTGGACTACTGAGGCGGTCAGATATCCTGGCATCCGACTCCATACCGATTCGGAGATCCTTCTCCGGGAAAACTATGGCTGTGCGGTCTCAAAGTTGGAGGATGATGTAGAGAGATGGATTTCCCTCCCACTGTCTCTTTTGGGACGCATTGCGTTAATGAAGATGGTTATACTCCAGCGTTTTCTTTTTCTGTTCAACACGATACCCATGGTCCTTTCTGTCCAGTTTTTTCGCAGGCTTCAATCCCTTCTGGTACGGCTCGCTTCGGCGGGTAAACAACCTAGAGTTGCTTGGCATATTTTAGTACAACCATATGCGGCGGGTGCACTCAACGCCCCAGATTTGGAACTCTACTGCCGTGCGGCGCAATCTGCCCATGCTTACGTGTGTATCCACGGTTCGCAGGATGCCCCTTACATCCGTATTGAACGGATAGTCGCGGACCCGACTCCTCTACCGGACCTGTTAATGAAGACTGGGGATCGACGTACGGGCCAGGTCGATTCTCTATTGTTGGTCACCCACGCCTGGCACTATATGGCGAACGCCCAAGCATGTTCGCTCCTATACTCCCCGAGCGCTGATCTTGAGTGGTGCTATTGGCTGAGTCCCTGCAGGGAAAAGGGAGTGATTCTTGCACTGAGACGGATTGGTATACACACCATGGGCTACTCGTTTTCGGGCGGAGTGGCGCGGACGTGGGATGAGGTGTCCACCGCGATGGAGAACCCACCCATGATGGCGCGCTTTCAGTTCCATAGGGTACGCTGTTCTCTGCGGGACCTTTTGGGACCAGACATGACGGAACCAGTGACGGTAACTACCTTTGATTATGTGGTCACGGCCAAGTCTCCTCAGAGATTGGTTTCCACTCTTTATCGGTTGGCCCAGACGGAGCTGTAAGCGGATTATACCAAGCCACGTCTGGCCTGGCAACATGACCTGGCCACCGAAATGACTGAAGACCTTTGGAGCTATTGCTGCGCCAGCGTCCGCAAGATCTCTCTTAATGGCTGTCATAGGCTCATGCATTTTACATTTCTGAACAGAACATATTATACGCCGGAGAGGCTTTATAGATACGGACTTCGTGATTCCTCGGAATGTGAGAGGTACAGGGCCCCCCTGGAGGATTTCATTCATGTTCCATGGTCGTGTCCCGAGATCTTTTCCTTTTGGCAATCGGTCTATGTTGAGATTAATAAGACGGTGAACTTGACACTAACCCCAGAACCATTACTGGCTCTTCTGGGCTACTCCAAACCCTTGCGCTCCTCTCAGCGACGTATTGTGGATCTAGCGCTCTTGATGGCCAAGCGTTGTATGGCCAGAGCCTGGATGAGAGGCCCTCCGCCTATGGTGCGAGCGTGAAAGAGAGAACTGGTTTATTGCTGTACCCAGACTGGGCTCTAAAGCGACCTGTTGCCCCCCAAGAATAGACCTAAGAACTTCTGGGTGGCAGTGCTGGAAGGTGCGGTTCATGCGGATGAGCCGGATGGGACTGCTGCGGCTGCTGATGCGGAGCGGGATAGCCCAATGGGGGTGGCCCCTGCTACCGACCCTAACGCACCTCTGGATGCTGACTCATACCTGTAGGAAGTCCCTGGTTATAGGAGGGAGATGTTGAGGTGAGGTTGACCCGTGCATGCTGACCCTTTTCCCTTTATTTCTGTCTGGTCTGCTGTTCTGGATATGTTGTACGGCCGCTGCGAAGTGTATTTGCGGTCTGAAAGAGTACATGCTGCTCGCCCTGTTGCTTGATTGCTTACATGCCTGGGTCGCTGTTTTCGTTTTTGTTGTATTGGTTAAATGAAAAAGCAAAGTTCACCTGGAAATGCTCTGTAATTTTTTGTCTACCATGTACTGCGGCTTCTCTGAGTGCCTAGTTCTGAACTGCCGCCGGTCCCCCAGGATGTCGGCTGATGGGCTGTGTTCCATGGAAGGTTATTCTTCTCAATATACGCTGCCGGCCCCCGGGTTGTAGGCACACAGCTGTGGTATTTGTGCAATGGTTAATAAAACCTTTTGAACTTAAAAAAAAAAAAGTATGTCGTCTTTCTGAAGGGTCTTCCAATGTTTGTTAAGACTTTGTCTCATCATGTTGCTGATTTCGTTGTAGTCGGTTATAAGTCTTGATGTTTGTTTAGTGGCATCTGGTCTTTTGATGTTAGTCAACGTGGTTCTTCTCTCAAGGCTATGTATTCTCTTTGTGGCCTTCTCTGGAACCTTTGTCTCATGTTAGAGACTTCTTTATCGAATTCTGACTGTTCACTGTAGTTCCGTCTTGCCCTCATGAATTCCCCATAGGGGATTGATTTTATTTGGTGTACAGGAAGGGAAATCGATGCGTGGGGTATCGCATTGCAAGAGGTTTCTTTTCGGTATAGTCTGCTGTGTAGAATATTGTTCTTTACGTACAGTTCAATGTCAAGGAATGAGATGTTGGTAGAGCTGGAGTGACAGGTGAATTGTATCTCCATATTGTTTGAGTTAAGGTGAGTACATCATCACTTAATACGATACAAACGAGTGATAGCGAGCCAGATAACCAAGATCTACCAAACCAAAGAACAACTACATACAATTTTTTACAGGAGGTACGGACAATCAGAAAGGAGAACAGAACGCAGCAAAGAAGATATATCGGGGACAAAAAAAACGCTGTGGGCAAAGAGCAAGAAAAAGAGAAAGAAATCTACAAGAAGAAGTTGAGATCAGGGGACGAGAAGAAGGTCTGAGCACCGCGGAGGACGTGCAAGTGATCAACTTATCATCATCACCACTTAACGACAATATGATCTCTCTCCTAAACAAAGGGCTCATTTTCAATCCGCACAAACCAGGGAACATGTGCAGATCTAAGATCGATCTTTTCAAATTTATAAGAAGTTTGAAACTCAAGAGACATTTCGCCAGGACACCTGATGATACCAGGAATCCAATCAAACTATATGACACCCGTTTGTCTTGCACTGAGACCATCAATGACATCAGAGCAACCCATGTTCTATTATCCATAACCGACACAGATGACCCACCACAAAGCATTGACCTTCTTCTACAAGAATTAGACATTGATCCTACAAATACCGTTCCCAGCCGCTTGAAGACCAAGTCCAAATGGATTCCAACCCTGACACGGGTAACCATATCGACATCTTCCACAATCTCGTGTTGGACGATCTAGATAAATATGAAATGAAGACCCGCACCAACTCCAAACATATTAAAGACAACCTAACCAGAGGAGAGAGGACAGCACTCAATACCCTGAGCAGAAAGGTCGACATTATCATTAAGGAGGCGGATAAGGGAGGCAATGTGATAGTCATGGACAGATCTGACTATGACCAAGAGATTATGAGACAACTGCAAGACAACTCCTGTTACACCGCTCTTGATGGCAACCCTACTGGTCAGCTCACCATTCTCATCAATAGAAACCTACTGGAATGGCACACCCAAGGTCTGCTGGATGAGGACGAAACCCTATACTTGAAAGTCGTGAGACCTACCTATCCATGTTTATACATACTTCCTAAAGTACACAAACAGGCGCCATTCCCACCTGGGAGACCCATCATCTCTGGGATTGGAGGACCTACAGAGAGACTAGCAGAATATGTGGAGCTCTTCTTGAACCCAATGGTCAAGAATCTGGCATCTCACATCCAAGATACTAAACACATACTAGGCATTTTAAGTGACATCCAATGGCAACCCAATATGATCATGGCCACACTGGATGTGGTGTCCTTATACACCTCGATCAACCCCATCTTAGGATTAGAAACAGTAACCAAAGCACTACATAACAGACCAGCGACACTATGGGCGCATACCAACATGATTGTCTCCATGATGGACATTATACTAAACAACAATTGCTTTATCTACGAACAACGGTGGTACAAGCAGACTAAAAGGGTAGCCATGGGCTCTAAATTTTCCCCTTCTTTCGCCAACCTATTCATGGGCGCACTAGAAAAAGAATGGATCTGGGGCACCAGAGGGGCACCCTGGACGAAGTATATTATTTACTGGGGGAGATATATTGACGACTGTCTCCTCCTTTGGTACGGATCCCAGGAACAACTTAACTCCTTCTGTGCTTACCTTAACTCGAACAATATAGAGATACAATTCACCTGTCACTCCAGCTCTACCAACATCTCATTCCTTGACATTGAACTGTACGTTAAGAACAATATTCTACACAGCAGAGTATACCGAAAAGAAACCTCTTGCAATGCGATACTTCATGCATCGAGTTCCCAACCTGTACACCAAATACAATCAATCCCCTATGGGGAATTCACGAGGGCCAGATGGAACTGCAGTAAACAGTCAGAATTCGATAAAGAAATCTCTAACATGAGTCAAAGGTTCTCCAGGCGAGGACATAAACCATATATCATATAAGCCTCACCTCACCCGGTAAACACTCAGGTGTATGAGACCCCGCCCTCTCTTTCGGTACCTCGGACTTCACCACAGTGTGTGGGAGGTGACCTCCCGGGTGAGGTGAGGCTTATACCACTTATAGGACAGGTGTTCCAAAATCACCATGCCTATATGGAGGTAGTATGATAATTTTATAACAAACAATTGTTTATAAACATGCAGTAGCAGATGAAGGTCCTGAAGAAAGCCTGGGTCAGAGGCCCATAGGGCTAAAACTAGTCGACCGTTTTGTATGTGAGAGCAGCGGCATATTTGTTTACACGCCGTATCTGCTATTATTTTAGTAGGTTTGGGTGAGATATCAAGAATAAATAATATTGTCTCCCCATATCCTTTTTAATCACATTACCACTTGCACTGCACTTTCTTTTCTTTTGATTTTATTCTCCATCATAGATCCAGTAGATGGGGTGTAGAACATATGGCTGACTTAGATACATCTTGGGACACCAGTATAATTATTATATACTTTTTTCTAGACCGGTCATAGAGATTCATACGGATTTTATATCAGATCACTCGCCTTATACATCAAGAAGTTCGAGTGTGTAAGATAAACAGGTTGTCCAAGTGATGATATTGGCCACAGAGGGCAGTTGATGGAGATCTGTCTGTTCCGTATTGATCTCTATGTATATGTACATAGATGGTAGATGTTTCGAATAAGGGTGGTGCAATCTCTATTCGTAACTTAAACAAGCCTCTTCAATTAGATGTTCGTTTTGAACTTGGTCTCTCTCTTTTCTTTCCTTTCATATTTGTATTGACCACCAGATTCTTTTGTATGTAGACTGTTGAATTGGGGATTGAATCTGGTTTTTGGGTCGGTAAACATTCCCTTGGACCCTTGTTCCGCTTGGACGTGTTTGCAGTACATTGTGTCCTTCCCAGCCCTGAAGAGTCACAACCCCAACACGGTATGACGAAACACGTGTCGGCTATTTGCTCTTGTATGTACTGATCAACACTGAACCATTAAATACATATACTCTATAATGATGGACTCTGAAATCATATATTGAACGCTTACCAAGTACTTTGGGTTCTCGCTTGAGAACCGATTTTAAGGTATACGTGTGCACAGGACACTCGTTGCATTTGTTTGGTAGGGGATACGTCTCTCTATCTTTCAGGGGCTGTTTTTTGCTGGGTTTGTTCCCCTGACCTGTTTGCGCCGGACCAACCCTATCTACTAATACCTACGTATCAGGTACCCGCTGAGCGCCACTTCTTCCTGACACTCATCCAAACCCATTCTCTGCTTTTGTAAGATTAAGGAAGCTATTGCCCAGAGTCACATGGTGCTGAGCTAACCTTCCGCCGGAGTCGGGGATCGAACCGCGAACCCTGTGGTCTGGAGTCAGGCACCCTGGCCGCTGCGCCACACCTCTTCCACACAGTACAGCGGAATTGATACATTAGAAACAAAGGACCTGGGGCAGTTTGCATCTAAATTTGGCACTGGTTTACAAACTGAGATCAATTTAACGATTCAGCAGCATCGGATATGCTGGCAAAATAAATTCATCAATGAAATTCTGTGTTATGCCAAATGTTGTAGCAATTAAATCAAGGTGAGGAATAAGAAGATAAAGGAGAAGTTGATGTTGATACAGATGAAGGCTGTGCAGAGGGGAGGTCAGGGTCAGACATATAATGGAAATATGGCTGCTATATCAGGAGTGCATCCACAAGGAGGACAGGTGCCCTAAGAGAGGATTAGACATCACAACCCTTAAGAAAACCAGCCTGTGCCACTATTGCAATAGGGTGGGGCATTTAAAGCACAAATGTTGCTTGAATCCTGCAAACCAGGATATGGGTTGGGAAATCTTACCAACCTCAGGGTAGCTTCATGCCATCACAAAACATGACTCATCCCAGATCTCAGAATATGGGAGGAGCACAGGGGCATGTAATGCAGGTGCCTCAAACTCCAGTGTCCCCACAAGCTTTCCAGAATGTCTTGTATGGGAATGCTTTGGTCCAACAGTACCTCATGTTTAAGACCTTCAATGGTTCCTAGATGAATCCAACCTTATGATGGTACCTGAGAGGGGTGGAAGACTGTACACTTGGTACAGTCTTGGAGGTGTACCAGAGTGGGCCCTATGTCAATGCAGATGTAGATGGTCACAACACTACCTTTCCAATTGATATTGGTGCTACCTGCTCTACTGCGAGAACAGCAGAAGCCCCTAACCAATCAGGAAAACAATCCAAGTTATAGAGAATGTCAAGCCCCCTCACAGAGAAGATCCCTGTGAAGATAGGGACCTTTGAGGACAATAAACAGTTTTTAGTGTGTGAATCGAGTCCTGTAAGCTTGTTGGAATGAGACTTACTGTGTAAGCTAAATAGTACTATATAATGCACCCCAGAGGGCATTGAGATCCAAACCAAAGATGAGGATGTAGCGTTCAAATTGGCAGAAGAAAGGAGTTTCATTGTTCCCTATGTTAAATGTGGAAGATCTGCCTTTAGATTTCAAAGAGACAGTGCCAGAAAAAGTTTGGGATTTCTTAGGAAAGGACATCAGATTCATTAAAGGAGTCGGCCTGTTCGCTTACAGATTAAACCTGATCCGGAGTATCCCAGAACACCACCATACACCTGACTCCAGAAACCATTGCTAGGATCTCTCCTGTGATTAAGTCTATGATTGAGCAAGGTATTTTGAGAAAGATTCTGGAGAGCCCATGCAACTCTCCCATTTTGGGTTTACAGAAGCCCAATGGAAAGTACTGTATTGTACAGGATCTCTGCAAAATCAACAATATTGTAGTTTCTTGTTGTCCTTTGGCACCAAATTCATCTGTGGTTTTCTTTCAGGTTCCATGTGTAGTTCAGTGGTTTACCGTCATTGACCTCTGTCCGGCATTCTTTTCAGTCTCATTGCATGAATCTAGTCAATTTATGTTTGCCTTTAAGCTGGGCAATCACGTCTTGACGTGATGTCATGTACCACAAGGGTAAACGGAAATTCCTTCCATCAAATTTTGAAGAAAAATCTGGAACCCCGAGTAATGCCCTGCAACTCAGTCCTGGTACAGTATGGCATATTAGTGGCTTTGAATACTCGTTGAACAATCTGGCTAGAGAATGGACATAAGTGTCCCCAAACAGCAGTACAGTCTGAAAGCAAGTTTTATATTGAGGGCACAAAACTGCTATGGTGTCAGAAAAGTGTAACAAGAACTGATATCTGCGATCATGCAGATGAATCCGCTGTGTACACAGAAATACATTAGGATGTTTCTGGGACTGGTGTGCTACTGTCACCAGTAGATACCCAGCTTCTCTCTAGTGGCCAAGCCCTTACAGAGGCAGACACAAAACGATGTGTCTGATCCGGTACCGTGGGACAATGACTGCTTGAGTGCATTCCTGGAGCTGAGAGAGAGCCTTTTCCCGTGCTACAGATCTGGGAATGCCAGATTACAACACAGTGTTTTTACTCTTTTGCTATGAAAGAGAGGGTTGCACTTTCTCAGTGTTAATCCAGACCAAAAAAGATGCCCTTAGACCAGTTGCCTACTTTTCTGCTACTTTAGACCCAGTAACATCTGTGATGCCTGAATGTCTCAAATCTGTTGCTGCAACAGGTGTCAGCTTAGAGAGATGTGAGAGCATTGTGATGGGTCATCCGCTCACAGTGCATGATACTCATTCAGTAGAGTTGTTTATCACTAGAACACACACACAGCATCTCACAAATGGTAGGCTTACTCATTACAAACAAGTTATCTTGGGTGCTGAAACGTCACGCTTAAGCTTTGTTCTATGTTGAACCCTGCACTTTCCCAGATGTTGCATTTGCCAGAAGGGAAGGGGGTGAGCCCAATGTAGAACATGACTGTCTAGATGTTATGGAATTATGCACCAAGCCCTATCCTGATATTGTTGAGGAACTACTAGCAGCTGATGGCCAAACCTTGTTTATAGTAGATTCATGCTTAAAGAATCATGAAGGGAGTCTGAGTGCTGCCTATGCTGTCTGTACCATCATCGGGGTGGTGGAAGCTTCCTGTTTACAAGGAGCATTTTCTGCACAGGTAGCTGAGCTGATTTCCTTGACACACTCATGCTGTGTTTCTGACCAATTGAGGGTGACCATCTTTACCGATAGCAAGTTTGGCTTCGGTGGTGAATGACTTCGGACAGTTGTGGTCTCAAACGAGTTTCATGACCTCATCAGGATCATTCATCAGGAATGGGAAAGTGGTAAGAAGACTGGTAAAGGCTCTTCAATGGCCTTGAGAGATGGCTGCAGTTGTCAATACTTGGGATGAGGTGATAAGGTTGCAATAGGAAGTTTCTGAGGAGGAACAAGCTAGGTGGGTCAGGGCTGGATATGTTTCTATTGATGGAAAACAGATGTTGCCAAATAGTTTGTTACACCTCATGGCGAGACATATCCATGGCCCAACACATGTAGGGAGGGATGCAATGATGAAAGTGTTCAGGCAGACCTGGTTCAACCCCAAATTTCAAGTGATTGCTGAAGCTCTGTGACAGAGGTGTGTGACATTTTTAAAGATAAATGTTGGGAAAGGAACATCAGTTACCCTCAGCTATATTAAGCCAGAGGGTCCTCTTAAGTGAATGCAGTTGAATGTTGTGGATATGCCTGTCTGTAAGGGGCTGAGATACATTCTGGTGGTGGTTTGCATATTCTCTCCTTGGGTAGAGGCATATCCTACTCGGAGATGCGATAGTCTGAGAGTGGCAAAGCAATTGTTGAGGGAGCTCATTCCGAGATTTAGATTTCCAACTACTCTGGAATCAGACCTAGGATCTGATTTTAATAATGAGATAATGAAACTGTTGTGTACAGCTTTACAAGTGGGGTTACATTGTAGTTATAAGCCAGAGGCTACTGGCACTGTGGAACAAATTAATGGTACCTTGAAGTCCAGACAAGCCAAGGTGTGTGCCTCAACCTCATAGAAATGGTCTGTTGCCCTGCTGCTTGTGTTGATAAGCCTCTCTAACATTCCAGACAGAAAAACTGTACTTTTTCCAAATGAGATGTTCATGGGGCGAGCAATGAGGTTACCTGCTGTCCCTACCAACATACTTCTAAACATTTCATGCGATTTAGTATCCGACTATTTTATAGGTCTAGCTGATGTGGTTCATTCTGTGTCTCACCAGGTCGACGCCGTGGTTGCACCGCCTCATCAGGAGCAGTGTCACAACCTTGCCCCTGGGGATGGGGTACTCCTCAAAAAGCATGTGAGGGAGAACTATCTTGAACCACATAGGTGTGGCCCGTTCTAGCTGTGCAGTGTGGCAGACTTCCTAACTGGTTGCATGCTTCGCACACCTGTAGAGTTCTGTGTCCCCTGACAAAATAGCACCTCTTCCACAAGAAAACACCAGCAGTGGTCGAAAGACCACGGGAGAGGGTCAGCAAAGCTGTGAGGAATCACACTGCATCCAAAAGTGCCCTGAAGCATCCTGAAGTGGGATCAGAAAGGCAAAATGTGTCAAGTGGCTCAAGAATAGCTGGTACCAAGGCTAGGGCCGAGTCAGGTCCTACCTTTGAAGAGGGAACTAGTGCTGTGGGTCAACAGGAGGAGGAAGAGGGCTGACCACAGGTGCTTCCAATGAGAGGTTTGTGATTGTCCCCTGATGCACAGCTCGCATCTGTGAAAGATACATCCAAATCTGAGCAAAAGTGAAAACAAAGTAGAGGAATCTGGTTCACGGAGGTCCAAGAGGGAGTGTGTCTTGCCGGAGGAATGCTCCTCCTGAGTAGACCTATCTTGCTGCCAATGCCTACAGAACGAACTCTGGAACATCACTGCTGATCATCAAAGTTTTGCTGAGGATTGCGGAAACTGGTTTGCACATTCTTCTCACATTTGCTGTTCCTTATTAACCAAGGTTGAGTGGCTTGCAAAACCTAATTTTGAATGACACTGCTTCCCCTCATTTGAAACCAGAGCAGTCCTCAGAGGAGATTGCAGAATTAAAGAGCTGACCTACTGCCGCTGCTCATACATAAGTTAGGGTATGAACTTATAAGAGATGTTGAATGAACTTTGTGAGTTTTGCCTATAAGTCTGAAGAAAATACCTAGGCCCAAGTGGAAGAAGAACAAATTTAGGGAACCAGCCCATTAGAAGAACACAAACTAGGGTTAGGGAAGTCTCATGAAGAACTGTACATACATGTATATGAACTGTACTCTATACAAGAGGCTGGTTTGCCTTTGCACAAGTGGAGATCCACCGAGAAGATTCTGTAGCTGCTATTCCTCCACTGAACTTCGTCTGAGTCTAAGGTAGTATGAAACTAAACATTCTAGTCGTAGACATAGACGCATTATATGTATCTCCATAACACTTATAGTTACTGGAATAATAGTGTTAGTTGTAGTATTGTGTCTTAGGCCTTCCAGTGTATAAATGAGTCACATGTGTTTAAGACTACTCCTCGCCTAAGTCCAGACAAGAGGTAGTAATGGTAGACGGGCAAAATTCAGACACTGATCTTTCTAGGGGAATTTTCCTTAAAACGCTTATGCTAGGTTTCTTTATCAGTACATGGACATAATAGAGGCCAGTGATTGCCATGTCTGAATGCAGTTACCCGCTTCACAGCTGAGGGCATCACTTACCATCACCTTCCTTGGACGTATGGAATTAGCTGTAGTCTGATTCTTACTATGTTTTATAATAATAATCAATTTGAGTAATATTTTCGAATTTTACTTTAGTTCTCTCAGAAATGCCATTGTTTTAGCACTTGAATAAGCATACAGACACTAAGACAGCTGAATTTGTTTGTAGATATTTCATTTCACCCCATACTAAAGACACTGTTTATGCACACTGACATAGTCTAACTTGCACACTCACAGGGATTAAAAAGAAATGTATTGATCAAGTAGACAATAGGCTAGGAGCAAGGGTGGCTATTGCTGAAACTGGATTTCCCACCCAAGAGTGGACAAAGGAGGAAAACGTTTGCAAAACTGCAGGAGAGTCAAGAGCCTTGTCCCTAGATTTACAGCATAAGGGTATTTAGTGTATTTAACACAAACAGACTGACCATATTTCTATATTTGTGGGAAAGAGTGTATGTGATCACACTTTCAAAGTACATGGGTCATGGAAGTTGCATGTGAATGGGAGAGACCCAGTGATTCCTGCAGTCTATTTTGTCTGTGAAAGAATGCTTATGCCAAATTACCCAGTGGATGGTACAGAACTTGTTATCTGGGAGTGATATTCCGAAAAATGTATCAAGTGAATGATTTTAATCATCTGATTTGGGGAGAGAATTTGATAAATAAACATGGGTTGAGTGATGTAGATTTCGTAGGAGACATATTAGGGGCAATCATACCGTGTGTTGGAATGATACTGAATGATATTAAGAACTGAAAGCTTTTTACTGTAGTTGATAAATTATCAACTAACACAGCTGGATCATTGTTATTAGTCAATGTGGAAATGGTCAATGTGGAAATGGTTGCTATTAGATCAATGGTTTTGCAGAACCATCTTTCATTAGACATTTTGCTTGCCAAGGAGGGTGGGGTCTGCCAGATGCTTTAGGTTCAGTAGTGCTGCACTTATATCCCTGATAAGCGCAATGATTTGTAAAAACACAGAAAGAACATTACTAACCTTCACCAGAAACTAAACAGTTCGGTCACTGAAGGACTTTGCGATTGCGTTGGAAATGGATTTAGTGTTCTTGGTAAGCGGTTTGCAAATTTCGGGAGTGGCATACTTGGGTCTATTTTGAAACCATTGTTCATAATTGGGATGTGTGTGTTTAACCTGTACATTCTGGTTGAGGGGTACAGGAAATATCAAGCGAGGAGATGGGAAAATCAGAAACGGGTGAAATGCGTTTGGAGCATGCAAGAGAGGAGTATCATCATGGCTGAAGAGATTGGAAAATTTCAAAAGGAAACAACATGCAACCATGACGGTTTAGATCAGTCCATCTAAAGGTCCATCTCATAAGATGTAGAGCTAGCTGATGGCTTGATACATCATCAGAAGGGGTATTGGAGAAGCACAATTTATGCTTCATGTTTGCTTCAGTCTTACTTTAAAGAATTTTGTAGGAGTGCAATATAATCCTGATTAGTCTGCACTCACGTGTATTTTGTGTGACTAATTTCGGACTAAAATAGTTCATGTTCAAGATGCTAGAGTATTCTATAATATTTTTCATGTGTTTTAGAAATATAACTAACGTGCTTGGGAACTGGTTAAAATTAAGCATGGGCGAAAAATCCGTTACGCTCGCGGATTTTGCGGATTTTCTGTAAATTCGCGATCCGCGAACGCTCGTGAATTTACCGAAAATCCGCAAATTTGCACGCAGCAGATTTTTTTTTCTTGGTGATACAATTTTGCGGCGTGCGATGTAAGTTCGCAATTGCGAACATGTAGGTGCGGCGGGCAGCAACAATCTCGCACTCGCAAAATTACAAAATTTGCAATTCTGCACAAGAAATCCACTAGCAAGCAGCATAGACCTTCTGAAAATGATGATTTTTATCAGAAGAACTCCTCAGGTTGACATTTGCCTGCCCTTTTTTGGATTTGAGGCTTTTGACTTTCTTTGGATCACTTTTGGATTAGAAATAAACTTTCACAAGTAAGTTTGTTTGGGGCATTACATTTGCTGTTCTGCAGAAAAACGAGTTTTGCTAAACTGAAAGCACTCAGCAGGTGCAAAAGTTCAAATTCATCATTAGGAACCATTCCCTGTAGTGCTTCCTGACTGGGGCCCCGCCAGAGTTCAGTCGCTAGTTGCAACAATTGTATGACCCTGCTCTGACCCTCACAGCCGAATCATGGAATAGCTACAAGTAGGCCACAAAGGTCCTGGAAAAAAAATTGCACTGCAACAGAAAGCAAATTACAGATAAGGAAGCAGGTGCCAGACTGGAATTTTAAAACAGTGACACATTAATAAATCAACCCCAAATGAATTCATGTCAGTTGAAGCAGGGCAGGTGTGCTTGCTTTTCCCCCCCATAATCTACAGTGATGATGATGAACCAGAGGGTGGCATTGATGTACCAGAGGGTGGCATGGGTGAAACAGAGGGTGGCAGGGTTGAAACAGAGCGTGCTGTGAACCTGTGATGATGAACCAGACGTGGAAACAACATAGTCGCGACCGTTACGTGCCGACAAGTAAGTTCGCAATCGGGAACTGGTACAAAATCCTTGCGAACTGGCAGAAACCCTTGCGAACACTATAAAAACAAAAAAAGCCGCAAATTCGCGAGAATTCGCGGATTTTGCGGATTGCGAGTTCGCAAATACGCAAATTTGCGAATGCCAGATTCGCAAAATTCGCCCATGCTTAGTTAAAATGCTTTTTGTATGATTATCTAAAATCATTTACAAATACAGTGTGTGTTAAGTCATAAAACATACATCTAAAAATAAAAGGTCTATAAAATTGTAAAGACATGTGTGACGGAACTTGTTATCTGGTAGTGGTATTTCCAAAAATTTATCATGTGAATGATTTTAATCATCTGGTTTGAAGGAACACTTTTCTTAGGTATAGTCAGCTTGGACCCAGCAAAGCTGGGCAAAAACAAATGATATGCTCAACTGATTCTATGTGCTTGGGAACTGATGGAACATTATCATTGAAACAATAATTTAGTAGAAATTGATTATTCATTATGTTGAGAATTATGAGCTAACACGTTTTACAAGTCACAGAGAAGCTGTATAGAAGCCAGTGTAATGTTAAGTTAGTCTAATTGTAGGCCTGAATTCTGTTTAACACACTTCCCGACTGGCATTTAACCCCTTGTGTGCTTCGGACGGCCCCTGGCTGTCCGACGTCACGGTGGGCGTGTGCTGACGACAGCCGAGGGCCGTCCGAATCCTGCCCACTCAATAAAACTCGCGTCAGCGCAAACATTCACGCAGTGCAGTAGGGTTTAACTTTATTTTGCTTGTATTGTGAAAGGTTGCATTCATTTGTATTCCCACTGTAGGTGAAAAAGACATTGTTAGTTCAGAGAAGGGTCCATTGTTTAAGTCAATAGATAGGACTGGGAAGCAGTGGCGGCTGGTGACATTTGAAAGTGGTGGGCGGAAACTGATAATCATACTGCACCGTAGCGAGCGAGCCCGTACCCCCTAAGGAGGGTTCAGGGGGATTTTCCCCCCGAGAAAATTTTGAAAAAATACTGGGAAAATGGTGCATTTTCAAGCAAACTTGAGAAAGCAGGAAGGTTAATAAAGCAATAGTGCAGGTATTACATTATTAAAGAGCTGTCATATAACATAGGAGTGAGTCAGCCAAGCTTTAGCTCGTTAGGATTGGCTGATGAGTGGATCCCTCTTTATGGGTATTCTTGCAAGCATGTGTCAGCCAGCTTTAGCTCATTGGGATTGGCTGATGAGCGGATCCCTCCTTATTGGTATTCATGCACACGTGAGTAAGCAATGCTTTGCTCATACTATAGGGATTGGCTGAAGGTGTTTAGAAATTGTCAGCATTGCATGTCGGCTCCTGGTCCCAAGTAAACAACCGCTCCTTGTGGTGAACGGTGTAGACATTGAGCCACAGTGCATTCCACAATCAATACAGCAACTATAACCCAATTGTAACACTATACCATTTTCTATACAGATTTTTGTAAAGAACACTCATCAGTGGGAATGTTCCATCTATTGCGTATGGGAGCTGGATAGCAGATGAGCAAATAACGTCGATCTTTTCTGCCTCGTGTGTAAACAGGTAAACAGTTTGCAGGAAGATATGCCGAGCTACATTGCATGAAATAATGACTAACATAGAGCAGCGCTGCGGCGTTATCGTTCAAGACATGGACATGTAGCAGAGTTCTGTTAAACGTGACCTGGTCTATCAGAAAATGCAGTACACTGTCAGCCCCCGCAGCTTTTAGCATCCAAATTCTCATCTTCTCACACTTCGGGATGATTTTCTGATCGCATCAGTGACTTTGCCAACTAGGCTCAGCACCCGATAGAAGCTGATTCAGTACACAACCCAAAGCCCCTGGAAACAGCAAGTGCAATAACAATTCCCGGCTTCAGGACCTGGTACCAGAATATTCGGAGCTCTTCCAAGTAGGCTGAGCAGCTGACTAGATCAGCAGGTTGCGGTCTGCCCTCCCACTGATCTCTGACAGCAGCAATATCAATGACCATCCCCTCAACCTTCGGGCTCAGTTCACCAGCAAGAGCATCACTAGACCCCCACCCCTCCAAAAAAGAGTCATGCTCAGAGATCAGCAGGTTTTAAAGACTCTGCCTGCCACAGCAACCTGAGTATTTGACTTATATGTTCAGGGCCCCTCCACATATAAACACACCCAGGCCTCAGCCCCTTCCCCCATTTAGCCACAGGTTAAACACCGATGTCTACCTAAAAGCCGCTGTCCACTCACAGCATCAACGTCAATAAATCTCTCGCTCGGAACTCAGTCCACGAAAGCAGAGTAATGAATGTCTACTTAAAGCAAGCTTTTCTGCCAGGGCAGCAAATGCAATACCGACGTTAAGTACATCTCATTCAGGGCACCCAAACTTCCTATGATCCCTCTTTCAAAGCGCAGCCTGATGCAATTATATCACATTGGATTTATACCCCGGGATGGTGATTACATTAAACGTAGGCCCGCCGGTAAATATTCATGATCGGCGTGGCTCGAGAAAGACTATTGCTGGAAAAGACAGCGTGTTTCGAGTTTATTAACACGGAAAAGACGGGGGCGGCGGGAGGGGTTTTTAAACAAAACATATATAAAATAAAGTAAACTAAACTTACCGTGCGGAGACTCCGTCCCGACTCTTGCGGTCCTCGTTTTCAAGTCATGCAGCATGTCATCAGGAAGGCGGCGCGGCAGGCAGCCTCCCTCTCCACCGCCGCGTTTTTGATTGGTGCGGCCGGCTGCCCCACCTACGTCATTTTCTCTCTGTATGCTGCTGCTGCAGCATACAGAGAGAACAGGGAGAGTGAGTGGGTGGTGTTACTCGAGGGCAGGGGGAGTGGCTTGGGGAGTGGCTTTCCCACTGTTGTTAATAGTGTCTGTTGAGGCGGCCTCAGGCTGCCCAAACAGTCAGTATTAACAATGATGGGCAAGCCACTCCCCCAAGCCACTCCCCCCTGCCCTCGAGTAACACACCGCCCACTCTAAACCAGGAAGTTCTGCTTTCCTGCCGTGCAAGAAGGCAGAAATAAATCACAAATGGTAGTTATATTATGGCAATAACTACCATTTGTTTCTGCCTTCTCGCACGGCGAGAAAGCAGGGGGGCGGTACCCAAACACCCCCGTGGAGGAACCGCCACTGCTGGGAAGGTATGCGATAACGAAAAAAGAATGAATTCTCATGGGAGATGGAACAGGCACTAAGGATGTGAGGGACATTTACTGTGTGAAGCAAGAGGTGGAAAAAGGAGACAATGAAGGGCGTTGGAATAATCGAAAGTTACCCAATGATTGTAGGAGGTGCCTGTATTGGATGGTTGCTTTTGTACTAACTAAGGTAGGGACAGCTGACATTGCTCTTGCAGACACTTCGCGGTACAGACCTCCCTCAGCGATTGTGGTTTTAGGCCGCATGACTGTAGTCAGAGTTTCTCTCAGGAGGATTCTGATGGCTGACACCTTTTATGCTTTCTTTCGGGATCATGGGTTTCCCTTTATACACAGTAGGGATAGTTATGTAACTAGTAATTTTCTTCCTTTGATAGCACAATGCGATCTAACTTGCATTTTTGTCTTTTAATAACCTATGTTACTATAACTGAATTGGTATTTTTCTTTTCGTTGCATATGGTGAATTAGTTCCAGAGATTTGGCTTTATCCTATTCTTTTTGTATTTTTACACTATTACGCTATGACTAATATATTTGAAACTCGTTAAAAATGTACAATAAACTGACTAACCAGAATCCAATTGTCGGTCTGAGTTTCTGAAACGAGCTTGTCTTGGAGTAAATGTGTTGAGGAGTTCCTTATTTCTCATGCTGCTTAAAAAGAACCATTAACGAAACGTTGAGGAGACAAATTTTCGTGCAAGAACACCTAAGCTCCCATTGTGTGTGGCTGTCTAGGGGGAATATACAAAACCCAACTGTCACCCATCCCAGACATGTGGTCAGAGACAGACAGAAGGTACAAAATGACTAAAGTAAGAAAATGCCAACTTTCTAAAACTGGGGGGGGGGGGATGCAGACCTTTTTCTGCTATTTGTTTGTCCAAGCTTTGTCCATTATTCAACTCAGCCAACAACAGTGTTGTACAGAGTTCCCCAGGGGAGAGCCAAGAAAAAACTTTTTTTCAGCCTCTCTTATCTCTCACTTCATAAACACAGGGGGGGTTTAGTGCATGGGTGTAGACCCTCTTCAGAATGTAAGGATACCTCACACAGGCTCACGGCAGGACCACAACTGTTGTCCCAGCCGATGACCGTCCAGCGTCATCATTGGTATCCTGCTCCTACGGCAGGCTGGCGGTGCAATGCCCGTCGGGAGGCGAGTGAAGCTGCACTTTAGCGGAGATCTTCTATTCCGAGCCAACGGGTGTGTGAGTGTGAGGGGCCTATGAGGGGTGCAATAGTGAGCGTGGTGGGGTGTTCTAAAAAAAGTCAGTGGAGTCCTAAGTGGAGAAAGTTTTAATGATCAGGCTCACTGCTTTATTAAAAGATAAAGGGGTATTCAAGGAGTGGTGAACAATGAGACCAAACCTTTAATTCAACCCTTTTTGTGGAAACGGTCAACATGTTTCACGCCCTAAGGGCGATTCATCAGGACCTTGTGCTCATATGATTGCTAGCATCCCCCGTTTTGGGAGGACACCGGTATACGACCTGTGTAGTGTCGTTTTCAAATGATTCCTTATGAGGGACCTCCTGGAAAAATGAGAGAAATATATGCAAACAACCATTGATGTCAAGGAAAACGATGGACAGGAGTACATCATAATTGTGCCTATCTCCAGGGTGTCAGAACAAGCGTGCCCAGTGGCTAACGTTGTGTTAAGGTGGTGACAGGGTCGGGTAGTGCTGTGGGTGAGAGATATTTTAAAAATGTATAGAAATATATACATACGCAGTGCGCCAGGGTGGGTCGCACTGTATAGTGCTGCCATTCTGGAAAGCTATAGCATGCATCTATGTGAAGTCGTCGTGTTCTCGCCTGTGCAATTTATACAGGGAAGTAGTGGCCCATACTCACTAAACCGGGCAGTGAGTAGCGCCAATAGTAAGATGTTTCACACGCATTTATGAACAAATTGTTGCTCAACAAACGCTGAAAAGCCGCATATTAAAACCATTAGAGGTACTTTGACACTCTGTGATGAGGGAAGTTCAACGCTGGCGATCGAGATCGTGTAACCCAGCGAGGAAAAAGTAAACAGAAGAATCAACATGCCATGCTAAGCGCGTGCGTTTGAAAAAACGCCAGTCTAAAAATCACTGTTCCACTTACCCGTTAGGATACCTCTTTCAAGCCTCACGAGCTGTCCAGGTGGGGCCAGCAGCGGTTGAGGAATACCTATGAGGGAGGTAGCCGATTTAGCGGGATAGTTGGGAGAAACTGTCTAACAGAACGCCCAATAACGTGAATGGAAGTGCTGCAGATGAACGCACAAGTGTGTTGAGGAGTTCCTTATTTCTCATGCTGCTTAAAAAGAACCATTAACGAAACGTTGAGGAGACAAATTTTCGTGCAAGAACACCTAAGCTCCCATTGTGTGTGGCTGTCTAGGGGGAATATACAAAACCCAACTGTCACCCATCCCAGACATGTGGTCAGAGACAGGCAGAAGGTACAAAATGACTAAAGTAAGAAAATGCCAACTTTCTAAAACTGGGGGGGGGGATGCAGACCTTTTTCTGCTATTTGTTTGTCCAAGCTTTGTCCATTATTCAACTCAGACTGGTAAATAGTGCCTTGCCCAATTGGCACCAAGTTGACTTCAACAATGAGAGGTGGGGCGTCCTCTCCGTCTGGAACGGAGAGGAGACTGAATGGTTTTAAAATGCTAACGGCAGTGACCCCTGATGAAGGGCACTTGGTGAAGGGCACTTGATTGCCCGAAATGCTTTGGGTTTAGTTTAATAAAACACTGCCTTGGAGTACTCTTTGCATTGGTCATGTTCTTTCATGAGGTCCAGAAGGGCACGGTTGGAACATAAGAAACTTGGGTAATGGAAAACGATTCCATGTGTGGCTTGACAAATAAGCACAACTTGAAAGGATGTTTAAAGCGCAGGTTTACAAGGAATACACTGATTAACAATGATTAAAATTGATTAACTATTGGATCGCCATGATGGCACACACAACTGTGCAACTGGCAGGGGCGAAGAGGACGGCCCCCCTCTCATTGTTGAAATATTCTAAAACTGACATTTCCAGAATTGTAATTTAAAATCCGACTTCACCATAAGTTGTGATTTTAAATTGTGATTCTAGAGACACCAAACTTGGGAGTCAAATCTCTTCCCAACTGGAAGTTGCACATATTAAATGTAATAAGGTAATCCTAATGTTATCCTATGGGTCTTGCAATAGTGAAAAATTAATTTAAAAACTTTTGCCTACCAGTACATGTAAAACTTAAAAGTACATGTCCTACTTTTAACCGCATCGCTGCTGCGGCTATTTTTGCGCTGTGCGGCTTTTTTTAAAAAGCCGCGTTACATGACGAGCTCAGCTCGTCATCAGCACATGCCACCCGTGGCTGATGACGAGCTGAGCTCGTCATCAGCCGCGAAGGGGCTAAATACACTGCCCCCTGCCCTTGCTCTGTCCAGGGCCTACCTCAGGGGGGACTTATAGGTATTAAAAAGGATAGTTTGGGCCTGGCAAGAGGTTTAACCTGCCAGGTCGACATGGCAGTTTGAACGGCACTCACAGGCTTTGCAATAGCAGAACCATGTTTAAAGAGCTGTGTGAGTGGGTAGCACATTAAGTGCTGCAGACCCACTGGTACCATTTAATTTATAGGCATTAGGCATATGTAGTGCACTTTACTAGGGACATATAAACAAATTAAATATGCCAATGTTATCACGTTTTTGAGAGAACACATGCACTTTAGCACTGGGTAGCAGTGGTGCATGCTCAGAGTCCTAAAGCCACAAAAACGAATTCAGCAAAAAAGGGGAGGAGAAAGGCAAAAGGTTTTTTGGTGACCCTGCAGAAAGGTCCATTTCCAACATGAACACAGAAAGCTATAAAAGTAGACAAAAATTTAGAATTTTTAAACAGATCGCTTCTGTAGATTGTTTATGTTTTTCTCAAATAAACTAACAGTTACAATCCAAAACGAACGAAAATAAGTTGGGAAAAAAGAGAAACAGGTGACACCATTTTACCTGTAAATGTTTGCCCTGATAGTCGATTAACAAAATCAATATACCTTTATGTCAGTCAGATTCTTCTGGACACAGGGCAATCTAGTCTTTGTTAGGTGATCAAAAACCTGCGCTACTCAGAGAAACAATTCTGGATAAGAACATATGCTGGAATTCATGAAAGCCACACTGCCCTGAAGTCCCCTAAGTCACAAAGTTTTAGAAATGACCAGAGTTGGTAGTGTTCCCTGTTTGCTGGTAGATCCAGAGCCTGAACATTACAGCCATTCACCAAGGCAAGTAAGAGGAAAAATATTTTTTGGGGCGTGGTTTGATGTATGGGCCAGCAGAATAGGGATAAACGTCCGCTGGGGGCAGAAATACTTTGTCCATCCGAAAGGCTATAGCCTCATTCTCTTTCAATCAGTGTGAGGTCAGAGTGCATAATGTACTACTCAGTACACTGGCTGGAAAATACGAATTCATCTCCAGCTGTGAGATAAGCAGTGGCGGCTCTTCCGTTAAGGCGGAGGAGTGTCATCCCACTGCTCAAAAAGAAAAAGAAAATCATATTAACGTATTGTTATTATCATTTTATTTTTCCTATTGCAGTCAGTGGCATGGCGGTGTTGGCCAGAGCAGGAGGAGGAGTGGTTTGCACTCCCTAAGTTGGCATGACTATTTGACCAGCCCTCTTAAGTCGGCCAAACAGTCATGCGCACTTTGCATCTTCCCCACCAGGCTGCATTACACAGCCTGGTGACGAACATGCATAGAATCCCTGTCCTCATCCGAGCGCCATACGCTCGACTAATCACAACACTGCATTGCAGTGTTGTGATTGGCTCAAGGTAGTCTGTGTGCCATGGTGCTGCCTACTGCTGGCTGAGACAGGAAGAAGGAAGATGGAAGAGGAAGGAGGAGAGGCGGCCATTCCAGGTAAGTTAATTTTTTTTACATTACCCTCCGCCCTACCTCACCACCTGGTCAGGTATCAGCTGCTACTGGAGATAAGCTCTCACCTTTCAGCGTGAGCTTACTTCAAAAATTAAAACTTTCTCTGATGTAAGCACCAGAAGCATTTACTATTCTTGGTAGAAGGACAAGACAGTCACATCCTATTAACCAGTGAGGTAGTGCTGAGGACATGAATGTCTCATCCTCTCACCAAAGGGGTACGTTCATATGCAAACAGTACTCCCCCCCCCCAAGACCAGATTATGTCAGATAGGTACGAAGTTTAGTAAAATTCAGATGGCAGTCTGAGTTGCAGGCACAGTACCTGTGACCCCTTTCTGTGCCTCGAATGTGGCATAGCAAGGCACTACTTACGTTCCTAAACTTGTTAGAGAAAAATAAGTTATATCTGTGACATACCATGGGCCAGTCCCAAAACCTGAGGGACAATTCAGCAAGTCAATGCCTGAATGGGGCCTCACCCAGATAAGCCTCCTTCATATGTGTGTATGTTGTATGTGTATGTTATGATATGTTGTTGCGTGGTGTATTTTGTGTGGTGATATGATGACTGCCAAAAACAACCTAAAGGTGGGTGTTGTCAGACCTAAAAATAGGTTCATTGCATAAGCAAAACCATAACATTTTACCTAAACCACCGAGCTGGCCAAGTTATATAACTTTTTTCTAGGTCTCGTTTTTTATGTTCTTTATCTTCATTATTTTTGTGTTGACTATTTCCAACAAACCAGTCCAGTAACAACATTACATAATCTAACACCTGGAAGAATGCGGAAACCAATTTAAACATTTGATCCCAAATCACAGCCGCTATGCCCCATCCCAGTTGCTTAACAGTTTCCTTGTCCTTGTATTCCTTTATTTCGGCAAATTTTGCCATAAAAGATATCATAAAATATACATAGAGGTTAAAACATATCAATTGATTGTATTTACAGTCCAACATTTAGGAGCAAGGAAGTAAGATGGCAGTGTCCCGTCAGCAACACGTATAAATATAGACAGTTTATAAATGTAAGAATCTGTCATAACTAATATATTCGAGTAAAAAAAATCCCTACAGGTGATAATAAAGCAAATGATTTTTCATTCAGATTGTATTAGAATCCTTAGCTTGCACCACATGGCTTCTAAAAATTTGGCAACAGCAAAGACAGTCACACTTGCAAAATCTGTTTTAAAAGTTCTGTACGCCTGCATACAATTTTTAAAACCCAGATTTTTACAGTATGGAACAACCCAGTGACTTCTAGATTTGGAGTAGGCTGGACAGAAAAACAGTATGTGCAAATCGTTTTCCACGGCACTATCACAGCCAGGGCAATTTTTCGGATGAAAAGAACTCCATTTACTTGTAAAACTCCTAGTTGGAAGTGTTCCATACCTCCACTGCAAAAATAGTTTCCTGGTAGCACTGGGATACATGTCATCCAAAACGCGCTCAAATTGATAGACATCCTTGATCCTTAAGAATAATTCTGTTAAAGTTCCGATCTGCGCATTCTGTATAGAAACCATAAATTTATATTCATGATATAGTTTTGCTAGATTCTTACGTGTAACCCTAGAGCAGGCATGCTCCGGGACAGACCATAGTGAATGGAGCTCCAGTTTCCCGAGTTCACTTCTTACATAAGTGAGACACGGCATTTTACCCGAATTTGGAAGGGTTAGGGTTTCCCGAAGCTCCATCCTGTAATTGCGAAGCCAGTAAGCTAGAGGTTTAAAACCCAAATCCTCATCAAGCGGTCTGAGGCCAAGGTCAAGCCTTAGAGGCAAGAGAGGTGTACTTTGGGGTAGGGCTAAGAGTTGCCTATGAAATGTATTTTCAGTAACTTCCAGCTTGTGTCTACTCTCGTGACCCCAGAGCTCACCACCATACGTTACCGCACCCCTGGCCTGGAGTCTATAGATTTCAAGTGGAGGGCCTATCGGTTTAACTGTAGATTTGTTGTTGTTTGTCAGCCTGATTATACCCCCCGCTACTTGGGCCAGTTTAAGTTGGGATTTAATTACGTGATGGGTCCAGGTCATATTTTCATTAATAATCACCCCCAGGTATTCAACGGTCTGAACCCTTTCTAGTCTGGTCAAGCCTATACTAGGATTTGGTCGTGTTGTCGGTGGAGGGTTAAAAATCATGAACTTGGTCCTAAGAGCATTAATCTCGAGGCCATGCTCATGACATAATGCCCCAAAACCATTGAGAACACATTGAATCCCATAGGGGATTTAGACAGCAGCAGGGTGTCATCCGCGAACATAATCGCTGGCACCCTGCTGCCTGCAAGCTTTGGGGCATCACTATCCACCACCGTATTCAGGTGGCCGATTACCCCGTTGACGTAGAGGCAGAACAGGGTCGGTGCCAAGACACAACCCTGCCTCACCCCCCTGCCAACGGGGAATCTTTTTGAAAGTGCGCCATTCTTGCCGCACCTCACCTGTGCAAAGTTATCAGCATGGAGCCGCCTGATTATGTTTAGGAGGTAGGGAGGAATATCTATTTCAGATAATACAGACCACAGTTTCCCCCGCGGGACTAAGTCGAAAGCCGCAAGGAGGTCTACAAACACGTTATAAAGGCTACCCCTTTCAATCTTCACCGTTTTCCAACATAAGAGGGTCAAACGAAAGATCTGGTCCGTGGTTGATATATTTTTCCTAAAGCCTGTCTAGTACGGGCTCAGAGCTGTATGCTCTTCAATCCAATCCAGTAGGCGGGGCGGTTTAAGATCAGCCTCGCAAAAACCTTTTGCGGTACATCTATGAGGCTGATAGGCCGGTAATTGGCCTGAAGCAGAGGTGAGCCCTTTTTGAAAATGGGGACGATCTCTGCCCCCAGCCAAGTACCGGGCACCGCCATCCCCCCCAAAACTGCATTGAAAATAACTGCGAGGTAAGGGGCCCATACCTTGGGTTCATATTTAAAAAAGATCTCCAGGAAGTTTATCCAAGCCTGGTGCCTTTTCTGGTGCGAGTTTTAGGATTACTGCGGTAACCTCTTCCTCCGAGAAGTCGTCCTGATCATATTGGGAAATAGAACAAAGAGAAGCGCCCTCCGCTGCTCCTTCTTGATCAATATTGGCTCTTTCATATAGAGCACAGAAGTGGTCCTCCCACACAGAGGGAGCAATGTTAGCTTCAACTGCTGGTGATGGATCCCCAGACCCTGTTTTTACAATCAGCCAGAATTTCCGTGAATCTCTAGATTTTAAGGCCGCCAACATATTGGACCAGTTGTTTTGATCCCATTCCGCCTTGGCGCACTGGGTTAGTCGTTTGTACTCAGTTCTCTTTACTTTGATCAGTACCCTAGTACTGTGTTGTTTACTGGCCGCCAGAAGGTCTAGTTTTGCCTTCCTACAGGCCGGGTTAAACCATGACACTCTGTTCCCCTTGCATATCCGTTTGGGCACTATAGGGTTTAGCAACTCTGCCACTTTATATGTCAATTCCGAATAAAGCTTCCCCAGTTCTTTAAAGGTATCTGTGTGGTGGGTTTGGGAAATCAGAGTGGCCATGGCTTGGAATACCGGGACGATCTGTGCAAAAAGCTCAGCCATGTCTTCAGGATTTTCTACTATTTTTGCCCATCTGACCCTTCTTCTATCATTAGATAAAAGCGCCTTAGATTTAAGGGGGGTATTAGCCATCTGGTCAGTATTAGGTACCCCTGGCATAGAAAATTTCAAGATCAACGCATTGTGGTCGCTCTCAGTTCTTTCCGCAACAACAAAGTCGATGACCTTGTCCCATGCTCGCGTCTCAACAAAAATGTAGTCCAGACGTGACTCTTGCCCTGGTCTATTAAATGTGGGTTTAGGTGGAATATCAGATTTTGAGTGTCTATTGCATGCCCTGATAGAAAAATTAAGAGTCAGAGCCATAATTTGGACCGCTAATGGTGTCCAAGCCCTAGGTGGTGGGCCCGCTATCGGTGGAATTTCCCACTGGTCATCCTATTCCATTGACGCTCCGTCCATTAAAGACGGAAGCGGCTCAAAGTGGGAATTTAAGTCGCCCCCAACCACGAACAGGACACCTTGCGGAATGGAACTAAGGAATGAGTAAAGCTCATCGATGGTTCGAGGCTCTTTTGTTGGATTCACAGGTCTGGAATACACATTTACCAAAGCTAGCTTAGCAGTATTCGGCCACTCTAAAAGGACACATTAAATGTCCTCAGGTGGCATATTCAGTGTCCTAGCCTTGCACCCCAGATGGGCACCCACCCAAATGGTTAATCCCCCAGACGGGCGTCCCTTCCCCCCCACTTTGCAGGGACAGAATATGTGGCAAATCCACTGCGTAGTGCGTCATCCCTGGCCCAGGTTTCCTGAAACATGCACACGTCTCTTTTGTCTATAAATGAACCCCAGTCAGGACATGGCATTTTGCTACGTAGACCTGCAATGTTCCAGGACAAAATATACAAGGAGCCAAAGTCTGAAACAGACATAGTGCTCCTATTCAGGGTGCATAATTCTCCTGTCAAAGGGCTCAGCAAGGGAATATTTAAGGTTTTTGAGCCTACGTCTATGTTATCACCATCACTTATACCATAACAAATTTCAAAGCTTTATTCGACATTTGTCATAAAAGGATCCTTCCTAACCCTATTACAATAAATACTACAGCTAAAAATACTTTCTAAAACACATATTAAACATTGACAGTCGAATGCTATACATGTTAAAAATACAAAAAAAGTTTTTCCAATATTCATAAAAGTTATTTTTCTTTTAAAAAGACAATTCATACAACAGAATGATTAAATTATAGCAGCCATATTTCATGTTGTTATTATATTTGACATTAAAGTGCAAGTGCGGATTGCCCATGCCCAAGCGAGAAATTTAGCTACAGCAACTACAAATGGTGTGGAACAATCGGATTCTAGTATTCTGAGGGCTGTAGATTGACTACGGGTACCAATATTTGAGCACACTGGCTTTAGCCATTTGCGCCTAGGGCTGGCATACAATGGGCAACAGAACAACAAATGGGAAATGTGCTCTATTTGATCCTTACAATAATAGCAATGTTCATCCCACATTGGAGACCAGTGTTTTTTTAAAGCATTCACTGGTAATGTTCCTATACGAAATTGGAAGTATAGTTTCCTGTCATGTGGTCGTTCAATTATATCCCAATATGTTTCGCATGACGGGCACATTTTTATATCACAAAAGCGAGTTGTCAATTTTGATTGGGATCCTTTACAGAACATTGTTACATACACCATCTCCCAATACAGTTCTTTCAATTTTGCTTTCGAAGGAAAACTAGCCACATCATTAGTGCCCCATAGGTGTTCCAGCTTTAACTTTACAAGTAGTCCCCGTAGTTCTTTTAGCCATTCAATACAGTGAAAACGATCAATACCATAACAGTTTCATCATCATCTCTATTGCCCAAATTGAAGGCTAAAGAAAACTCTAGTATGATGCCTTAAACAGCATACTCATTGAAGACCGGTTATCCTTAAACTGTATCTTGAGGTCAACCAAAAATGACCAGCAGGCCCACTAGCTAACCTCTGAAACCTATGAGAAACTGAAGAAGATGGTCAAGAAGAATAACTGATGGAAGGGATGATCTTGATAACAGCCTACAATTCACGTACTCGTAACCCACCATTTCCAACACATCACCTAGCCTTCCTATTAATCACATATTAAAAACTGGAAATGTCACCAGTGCCACATTTCAAAACTCCCCTCATCTACAATGCACTTTGCTATTCGCCCTAATTATGAATACAGGTGTGCCGCTCGCAGCCGTTCTTGGGCACATTGTGAATCGTACGGCGACTTGGAGACTCGAGGGAACTCTGCCCGGATTACTGGTGACTTTTATCCAAGAAGGTGGGCTGCTTCCACTGTGAACTGAGGGAGCGGGACTGCGAGTCCCAGGCGGTAGTGCGCGAAGGCGATCCAGCGCACCTGGGACTCTTCCCGCTTCCCCTCTACTACCCCTACTATATAACTAATCTACCTACGTGCCTCGCGCGACGCGCCCGTGCAAAGCCCGGGTAAAGGGCGGGCCATTTGAGGCCGTTCGAGAACGGTCGAGACCGGGACCGGGCCACCCCCCCTGATCTCCCTTTTCCCCAGTCCCTTCACTTGTAAACATCAAAACCAACTGTGCCCGATGAAGACCACGAGGGAAACAAGGACCAAAAGCACGCTGGCAGCAACTGGAGCTGCCAAAGGTACTCTGGACAATTATTTTGTTAAAGCGGGGTCACTATTGATTGATGAAATTACGATATTGGAGAGGTGTATTTCTCAAGAATTAGACTGGGTGAGGAGATCCTCCATGGGCCCCTTGGCTCAGGCTAAGACCCCAGATAACAGACATGCGCGTATTGAGCATACTGAATCTAACAATGGGGTAACTAGTGTCAGTGAGTTTTCTGCTAATCCAGATTTGACCAACTCCACCTCTCACATTAGTGCAAAGGACCTTAGCGATTTTGTCGACCTGAGTTTGCTAAATCTGCCACCGGCCCAACCTCACCCTATCCCACTCCCCCCTCCTGATTGTGCTCCCGATGTTGATAACACCATTGGCAGAGATAGTGACACACTGCAGGCGGCAAGGGAAGGAGCTATCCCCAAAAGGAAAAAAGGGGCACAAAACAAAGGGGGAAGGAAGGCAAAAACTCAGAAGCTCAATCCCACTCCGGAGGTTGATAGCCCCGATTGAGCACAATGGGGATTTTGCCTATTGATAGAGTCGAGGCTATACCCAATGAGATCCCATTTG
>NW_028247437.1:0-50517 GCF_964263255.1 Lissotriton vulgaris | reverse complement strand
GCCGGAGAAGCGGAGGAGAGACGCAGTAGGTGGAAGTTGTAAGTTGTATTTTTTTTTTTATTGTCCTGTCCCCCGCCTCTACACCTTCATTCCTTGCCAGCTGCAACTGGTAAAAGTAACACTTGTACTGCTGCTCTAGGACAAACTAAGAGGTATATGTGCAAGGAAAGGGGGGGCTGCTCAGCAGGGGCGGATTGGCAAGGCGGGCATTCGGGAATGGGCCGAAGGGCCGGTGTCTCGTTGCCCTCTGTGGGCCGTTTTTTTCTCCCCTGTCCCAGTCCACAGAGAGTGGAATAGGAAAGGGGAGAAAAAAAAACGGCCCACAGAGTGCACGGAGACAGACAGAGAAAATGAAAGCAGCCTCGCTGTGCGGCCGGACAGCGATTGTCAGAGCTGTGGCCTCTCCTTCACCCCTGCCCTGCCAAGCAATCAAGCTGAGGCTGGGCTGGGGAGGGGTGATTGTTTGCAAGAATCGGCCTCCCTGGGGGCCAGGTGTTTCTCAGGCCTTTGAGCCATTTTCACCTCGGCCCCTCTGGGGGCCATGCAGCCCAGAAATGGTGTTAGTCTTAGCACCTCGCCCATAGCCCTTCACATTCAGGGCATAGTGGACGAGAAAGAATGGGTCTTGCTGTGGGGGCCAGGTGATGTTTGAATTTTTTTTATTTTATTTATTTATTTATGCGATTTTATATAGCGCGGACTTTACCCGAAGGTGTCAGAGCGCTTCACACAAGGAACAGCAATAATACATGAGGAGAAAAATTACAAGTGGACAAATTACAAAAGCAAACGTTAAGTTACATGAATCAAAAGTCACAATAGTGAGCAACCAAAATATATGAGGTAGCAATCGGTACATTACAGGAGGAAAAAGTGATATGGGTGCAGGTTACAAAAGCGTACAAAGTACAAGTAGAGGTATAATACTGCAATAAATGGCAGACACTCCAGCACAAGAACAAACGTTACGTAGGCAATGGTGGCACTTGTGCAAGTATCTAAAGCAAACAAAAGTGAGAGGTAGCATACAGTGTGATACCAGAGAAAAGTGACGTGTGCAAGTTACAAAAGGGTACCATACACAGGTACAAGGGTAATACTACAGTAAATGGTAAACACTCAAACTGCCAGAACACACTGGGAAGGCACTTCTCATGCACCAGCTTCACCCCAGCCTCCCCCCTGGCTACCTGGCTACATTGGATGACCCAGAAAGCTGTGTTTTGTGCTCCCCTGCCAGGACATTTTCCCGAGGCCTGGAGGACTGATAAATTTACTAATTGCGGGGGCCTTACCTGTTCATGTGCTCCTGAGCTGAAGGTCTGGGGAGGGCTAAGTAGGTTAGTAATAGCAGGGGCTTTGCTGCTTTTCAGGTGCTCCTGTGCTGGAGGGCTGGAATAAATTTGTGACAGAAAGGGGCCTTGCTATTTTTTTAGGTGCTCAGCATGTAGGCCATTGGCACCTTTGCCCTGTGTCCTGTGCAAGAACAGTATCCTCCCACTTTCATTCCTTGTCTGTGCAAATAGTGTGTCATGAAAGGGCATGCCCCTTGAATGTGGGCCAGCCCCTTAAATATGGGCCACGCCTCTTGAATGTGGGCCACTTTTTTCGTCAGTGCCAGGGCCGAATTGTGATCCCAATCCGACCCTGCTGCTCAGGACCCACGAACATATGGCTGGGCCCGGCCCCCCCCTCCCCTGTACCCTCGGTGATGGGTCATGCCCACACCCCAGGGCGGGTTGCGGCGCGATGATGCGACCCGGGGTGCCCCATCACTGATTGATGCTGGTCCCCGCCGTTGACCCGGAAGCGGTGTAATGCTTCCGGGTCAAGGGGGGGGCCTGGTAAGTTTAAAAGGCCTGGGGAGCGCGGGAGGTGCCCTCTTGCACACCCTCTCCCCACGCTTACTCCTCGCCTCCGCCTGGGGGCTCAATACATTTCTTTTTCATCTTGCAGGCTTCTTCTGGATTTGCAGCGTTTTTCCAGGGCGGATTTAGGCGACGGAGCCCGGGACTCGGGGAAGAGCTTAATCAGAGTTTTGCGGCGTTTAGCTACAGGGCAGAGTTGGGCGGCGGAGACCGGGACTCGGGGAGGAGCTCTGCACTGTGGAGCTCCGGACACTGCAGGCGGGGACAACAAAAAGATCGAGGTATTTCTGTTGGCGCTCTGGGCTACGCGAGACGGTGTATTTGGTGCCTCACGCCCGAGCGTTTGTGAAATTGTGTGGGCTGGCCTTGAGTGCAGCCAACGCAGGCATTAGGTGGCAAAAAGATTGAGGCATTGGTGTCAGCGCTCTGGGCTGCGTGAGGCTGTGAATTTGGTGCCCCAAGCCTGAGCGTTTGTTGAATAGTGTGGGCTGGCCTCGGGTGCAGCCTTCTTAGCGCAGTAGACAGCAAGTCAGTCTCATAAGCTGAAAGTCCTGAGTTCGATCCTCAGAGAGGGCATTTGGAACAAAAATTCGTGTGGAGTAAGGTGATTAGGCGGCCATTTGTGGTGGGCGAGGCGGGGCCTCGCGTGCAGCGCTAATTGAAGAATGTGACACATACACAGCGTGGTAGGGTATCCCGGAAAAGACCCCGAGTGGTCTTCCGTACTTTTAATATATACCTCGGGGCGGGCCCGTCCCGAGGGTGGAGGCGTGCATGTGTGTGTGTAGTAACAATGTAGGTGAGAGGCCGGGTGGCTCTCTACATCCCTCCTTCAATTTAGTTCACATATAAACTTTCCCCACATCATGGCTAAGGGGAGGTGCATATAAAGTCTCGGAGTCTTTGGCTTGGCCCCGGATTGGGCCGCAGGTGGTATCTCTGGTTGGTCCGGGCAGGAGACTCAACAGCCCTAGCCGGGGTTGTTGTTTCATCTCTGGAAGAAGAAGTGCCCCTAGTTACTTCACTTCGGGGCACACCAAGGTGACGCCTGTCTTCTCCTGGCTGGTCACAGCTCGGGAGGGGCACGGAGTTTTGGGCCCCAGTTCTTCCATCATCTGGGCCATCCGCGCCGACATCGATGGTTTCATCGGCTTCCTGGGGAGGGCCATCCGGCACTTCTATTCGTTTGAAACACGATACATTTCTTGTGACAGTCTGGTGGCCGAGGCGGGCCGTCACCATTGTCCCTTGAACCTTTTCCACAACCCATCTCTCCGGTTCGAATGGGGTTCTGAATTTCCACCCAGGGTGCCGATCTCGTACCACAACCAGGTCTCCTTCTTGCAGTCCGGGGTTTCTGGCATGCCTTTTTTCGCTTGCTTTCTGGTTCGTGATCGTTCTCCTTGCCTGGATGGCATCACCATCTCTCTCTTCCGGGGTCCATGTAGAGGACGCAGGGATGTTGCCTCTTGGGGCTCTTTTGAACAGGACGTGCGCCAGTGCGCAGTGAGTAGTGCTATGCGGGGTCTGTCGGTACGCACTCAGGAATTGGTCCAACGCAGCCTCCGGATCTCTGCCATCGTTGACGGCAATGCGGAGCGCCCTGTTGAGAGTCCGCATGAGCCTCTCCACTTCACTGTTTGCTTGCGGCCACAACGGTGTGATCTTGCGGTGTTTTATCCCTAGACCCTCCAGGTATGTTTGGAACTCACGCCCCTGGAAGGGGGGTCCGTTGTCCGACTTCACCTCCTCCGGAAGTCCAATAGTGGCAAATGTGTGGTCCAACACTTTCTTGACCGGTCCAAATGCTGTGGAGGAGAGCAGTTCTACGACGGGGAATTTTGAGAAGGAGTCCACGATGACCAGTGTGTGTCGGCCGTCCGGGAAGCTCCCGAAGTCTATGCTCAGCTGGGTCCAGGGTGTTGTCGCCGCGTCTTCAGTGATGACTGGGGCTGGGGCCGGGTCTGACCCCGTGATGGTGCAGGCATGGCACGAGCGCACCATCTCATCCACCATGCGATCCATGGCCGGGAACCATACTTTGCTGCGTAGTCTGGCCTTTGTCTTGGCAGTTCCTTGGTGGCCCGTGTGGGCAATCACGAGGGCCTGTTGTTGGAGACTTGCTGGCACCACAATGAGATGTCCTCTCAGTATGACACCTTCATCGCCGACGCTCAATTCATGTCGGATTTGCCAGAGTTGTTGTCGGGCATGGCTAATCTCCGGACGAAGACATATCAAAATTCCCCCATGGTCTATTCTTACTTTCTTATGTGGCTCAGCTCACAGAGACTAGACAATTAGCCTTCAAATCAGTGCAAGGACAAGAAAATATTTTCTTTCATTAAATATTTTTTATTATTTAGTTTTTTTCATTCATTTATCAAAATTATTTAAAACTGTTTTTTTCTTCTTTTTTTTATCTTTTCTTGAGTGTATACATCAATTCATCTTTATAGGTAATGATCCAATCAATTTGAAAGTGCCATGAGACATAACAAAATTATTCCAGACTTCTAAAAGGTGTCCTATATTTTTTACAAAAAATGAAGAAACCACTAGTACCCTACCTGGCACACACTATCTCACATACACACCACTCATTCATACACATCTACAAACTCCAAAACAATTTCTAGGGTTGAGGTAACACAGTATGTAGTTATGTTATTTCCACGCCAGGTCTACGCGCGTTTCGGTGGGTTCGTACCACCTTCCTCAGGACCAACTCAGAAATGGTTTCATTCTTGCATCATCTTGTGTGTGCAGGGTACCTAAAATTACAAATACATTGTAATGTATCTAAGTCTTAGCACTGAGATGAAGGATTGTTGATTTAATACAATCTTTTTCATTTATAAAATCACTTAAACATTAATGTTGAGACATCTAGTTAAGCCAAAAAGTCAGTAGCATCAAACAAATACATTACCCAAATTGTTCCGAGATTTAAAACTACATTATGGGCTAGAGGACAAAGACAGACGATTTCTTAGTTTTAGAGATTTTTATCATGATCAACCAACCAAGGATTAACCTTATTTTTAATATACATTATTTAAGGTTCCAGGATGAGGTTATTCTTAGAGTTTTATTCTGTGATCATAGACATGACCGTGGAGGTCTATTGCTAATCCCTGCAAGCCCCGGCGCGCTAGCAACATGTATACCATGGGATGGGATTCTAGGATGGCATCAGGGACTTCTGCCCAGAAGCGGAGATCGGGTCGGCCCTATAGTGTGGTAATTCACTAGCTAAATTGACAGCATAGGCAGAAAACGAGTGTCACTCTTGGCTTTAACTGTACGCTTGAGAATAGGGGCTACGGAGGTGGCACTAGTTAATAACTCTGAAGTGTATATTGAAAAGAAGACAGACGACTATGTGTTGACATGGCACACTGAATGCTGTAATACTAGACGAGACAACCTAATTAAACAAAAATGTCTTTTTTAAATTATATACAGTGACAACTTTAAGACTGAAACACTGAATAGATGGACAGGCTGGAACATACATGAAATGGAGGAACACTAAGTCTTTGACCTCGTATAAGTCCAACTAAGGTGAGCAGTCGAAATGTCTCTAAGACAAACAATATGTGTATAGGCATTATGCTGTGTAAAAGTACAATTGGTACCTATGTATATATTTTTTCAGAACAAGCATAAAAAGAACAATAAGAGTTAACTCGCCCCTGCGCCCCTCCCATAGAGACAAAAGTATTGGCTTTTAAGTGGCATCTATATTTCCATGAACTCAAGGTAAGAATCTTGCTTGGGACTGTTACTAACATCCAGCGCAATAGAAATCAGTACCTTTAATCTAAATATCCTTCCATCTAGAACGTTGACCTTAAGAAATCCAACTAAACAAAGGTGATAACGACATATGAAAAACGGAAACAACAAGCAGTCTCATTTAGATGCATGCGCAAAAGCTTTGTGGTAAGAATAATCCTCTCTGCTTACATAATAATAATTAGGTGGTATATAGGATTCCTGATATATACATATTTCCCATACAGATACCGGTGTAATATCTCTTAAGGAGAAAGTGAAAAAAGGAAAAAAAGGAAAGAACAACCCTTACTTCTAATAGATCACATAACGACCAGTGTTTATTTAGTCTAAGGTGAGATCACAGAATAAAACTCTAAGAATAACCTCATCCTGGAACCTTAAATAATGTATATTAAAAATAAGGTTAATCCTTGGTTGGTTGATCATGATAAAAATCTCTAAAACTAAGAAATCGTCTGTCTTTGTCCTCTAGCCCATAATGTAGTTTTAAATCTCGGAACAATTTGGGTCATGTATTTGTTTGATGCTACTGACTTTTTGGCTTAACTAGATGTCTCAACATTAATGTTTAAGTGATTTTATAAATGAAAAAGATTGTATTAAATCAACAATCCTTCATCTCAGTGCTAAGACTTAGATACATTACAATGTATTTGTAATTTTAGGTACCCTGCACACACAAGATGATGCAAGAATGAAACCATTTCTGAGTTGGTCCTGAGGAAGGTGGTACGAACCCACCGAAACGCGCGTAGACCTGGCGTGGAAATAACATAACTACATACTGTGTTACCTCAACCCTAGAAATTGTTTTGGAGTTTGTAGATGTGTATGAATGAGTGGTGTGTATGTGAGATAGTGTGTGCCAGATAGGGTACTAGTGGTTTCTTCATTTTTTGTAAAAAATATAGGACACCTTTTAGAAGTCTGGAATAATTTTGTTATGTCTCATGGCACTTTCAAATTGATTGGATCATTACCTATAAAGATGAATTGATGTATACACTCAAGAAAAGATCAAAAAAAGAAGAAAAAAACAGTTTTAAATAATTTTGATAAATGAATGAAAAAAACTAAATAATAAAAAATATTTAATGAAAGAAAATATTTTCTTGTCCTTGCACTGATTTGAAGGCTAATTGTCTAGTCTCTGTGAGCTGAGCCACATAAGAAAGTAAGAATAGACCATGGGGGAATTTTGATATGTTTTTGTTTCTAAACCCCTCTTTTCCCTGGTCAATCAAACAGTTATAGAGGGGGTCCCATTTCTCATATTAGTAATCTCCGGACGAAGTCCTTGAGCTCCTTCCAGAAACCTCGTCCAGCTCCCAGTATCCAGGGCAGTCTTGACGCGGGTTAGAGTCTCATCTTCAGCGGTGGCTCTTCCCATCTCCTGCAGGGTGAGGGTCTCCGGGCAGGCAGCCACGGACACCATGTGGACGAACTCTTCCACCAGCATGCTATCCGCCAGTGGGATTGCTTTTCTGGTGACATCCGGATGCCTGGACAGATAGTCCGCTGGGTTGTTGGCGCCGGGCCGGAAGACTAGGGTGAAATTGTAACCTTGTAGCTGTACGGCCCACCGTTCAATCCGCGGTGGGGCTAGCCTGGAGGACCCGGCGAACAGGGGCAAGAGTGGCTTGTGGTCCGTCACGATGGTGAAAGGTTGGCCACAGAGATACAGATGGAAATGTTGGCAGGCCCACTTGATGGCAAGCGCCTCTCGCTCGATTTGGGCGTATCTCGTTTCAGTGTCCGTGAGAGCCTTGCTCGCATAGGCGACAGGTTTCCAGTCGTTCTGGCCATATTCTTGCAGTAGAACGGCGCCGAGACCTACGAGGCTGGCGTCCACAACCAGTTCGGTCTTCCTGCGTGGTTGGAAGTAAGCCATTGTGGCCTTGTCCAGAAGGCTCGCTTTGATTTCCTGGAAAGCTTGGTTTGCTGCGCCAGTCCATTCCCATTCCTGGTCCTGTCTAGTGAGTGCGCGGAGGGGCTCGGCCAGGTCTGCTAAGTTAGGTATAAATCGGCCACAGTACGTGGCCATCCCAAGGAAGCTTCTCACCTCGGTGGGGTTTCTGGGCGTGCTGGCATTTTGGATAGCTTCCGCCTTCTTTGGGTCAACTCGGAGCCCTTCGCGCGTGAACCGGTATCCGAAGAAGTCCACCGCTTCTTGGTAGAACGAGCACTTTTCCTTGTGTAGGGTTAGTCCATGTTCCTGTAACCTCTGTAAGGTGGCCCTCAGATGGGCATGGTGTTCCTCCAGCGTGTTCGAGTAAATCAGAATGTCATCGCTCAAGTTGATGACCCCATTCAGCCCGGACAGAACTTCCCTTATCGCATTCTGAAATACTTCGGCCGCCGATGACACTCCAAAACTTAACCTCTTGTATCTCCGGAGCCCGACATGGGTGGAGAAGGTCGTGATGTATCGGCTGTTCTGATCAAGTTCCAACTGGTGGTACCCCGCGTTGAGATCGAGTTTGGAGGACCACTTCGCCCCGTTGAGGTCGGCGACGATGTCGTCCATGGTGGGCGTGATGTGGCGCTCCCTTTTCACCGCAGTGTTTGGCAGCCTCATGTCGACGCACAGCCTTATGGCACCAGGCTGCTTGGGCTTCGGGGCAACCACCAGTGGAGACACCCACGGAGTCGGTCCCGACACCTTCTCGATGACGTCGAGGTCTTCGAGCTTCTTCAGCTCCTCTTCGACCTGAGCGCGGAGGTTAAATGGCACTCTTCTGTGACGCAAGGCAACGGGACGGATGGTGGTGTCTATGTGTAGTTTGATTTTCTTGTCTTTGAGCTTTCCGAGGCCGCTGAAAAGCGCAGGGAAGTCTCCTAGTATGGTATTAGCGTGTGATTGGTGTACTTGGTTGGCGAAGAAGACCAGCCCGAGGTCTTCTGCTGTGTTGCAGCTGAGTAGTGTTCCTTTTTTTCCTTCCGTTACATGGAATCGGGCCTCCGTTGTGTACTCCCCATTACGAATGGTGGTGCTGATGACGCCGCGTAGCGGCATGGGTTTGGTGCCTCCATACGTGTATATCCGAGCGTTCGTCGGGGCTAGTGTGGGTTTGGGCGACATCTGTTCATACTGGTCCGAGTCCATAACATTCATGGAGGCTCCGGTGTCAATCAGCGCTCTGATCTCTGATCCTTCCACAGAGATAGTGCACATGGGTGGTGGTCTCTTCCGGGTGGATATCCTGCTGACATAGGATACTACATACACCTCATCATCTTCCTCGTCCTCATAGTACGGCTTCCGTTCCTGGGCCTGCGTGTCGGGCGGCGGGTACTCTTGTCCCAGCGACAGCTGTCTCACTCTGGATGTCATCGACCGAGATCCATGTCCGCCTCGCGCCCTTTGGGCGTTGGGCCTGTATCGTCCTCCTTGGCACACCGCGGCAAAATGGTTGAGCCTGCCGCACATCGAGCACGTTTTCCCTTTTGCGTTGCACACAGCGGTCGCTGCATGGTCTCCCCCACAGTAGGCACACTGAGCGTCCCGGGTCTGCCACTGTCGAGCTCTACCTCCCGCCGGTCTCCTCTGTATCGCGTCAACCGTTTCTTCCTTGATGGGCGCCATTTTGGGCGCGGCTTGCGGGGCCATGGGGGACCGGAGCGCCAGCTCCATTTCGTCTGCTCTGGAATTCGACAGCTCATGGGAGCGGGCAAGGACGAGAATGGCATCCAACATGATGCCTGGTTGTCTGAGGATGAGCTTCCGTAGAAGGTTTGATTTGCAACCTACGATGATCTGGTCCCTGATTTCTTCACGTGGTTCAGTAAACAGGCAGCTGCTTGCCAGCCGGCGCAGCCTCGCATAATACATGTCCACTGATTCGGCCTCAGTTTGCCATGCCCGCTTAAACTTGAACTTCTCATAGTCTGTGTTGACCTTGGGGTCAAAGTGGGTGTTCAGCGCGGTCACGGCCGCATCGTAGTCATCGTCTGCGCCGGTGTTCGGGAGAGACTCGAAGAGGTCATAGATTTCTGGGCCACCATACAGGATCAGAAGTGATCTTTTCACTGCGTTGTCAGTCTCTCTGGTGCCTCTAAAGTAGAGATTCAACCGCCCCAGCCATGCCTTCCATCGCGGCGCCGCAGTTGCTGGGTCCGCAGTCTCGCTGAATGGCGGCAGCGGGGCCACTCCGGTGTGGGCATGGCTGACAACGCGCGTGTCTGTTCCGCGCCGCGGAGGTGGGCGTGGCGAAGCGGTATGTGCGGCCGTCCACGTGGGCGCACCCTCAGTGGCGGCGTCGCTCATGCTGTTGACCCTTCCTTTGGATCACGCCCCACCTGCGCGGGCCGTGTAACGTGGATGGGGTTGGGACAGTGAGCACTGACAGACCAGTTGCCCTTGCCAATGCTTGATGGCACAGTCGATCCCTGTGTGCTGTTGTTTACTTTGCCTTCCTCCTTTATCGTAATTACTCTTTGTCTCCTGAGGGCCCAGGCGCGCAGGACATGGTAGGATGCCGCAGGGGGCCAGGCACGCGTTGGAGGCACCACGTGTCCGTGCCTCGGGGCTGACGTGCGGCGTCTCCCCTGTTCACCCCTCCCCCTCCGGGGCAGCACGCTACAGAAGCGCACTCGCACTGGGTGCAGAGCGGGGCAAGCCCGCGGGCGGCAGCAGGCACAGCGCGGGGGCCGGGCAAAGCAGCGGGGCAAGGCACTCACCAGGCGGCTCCCGCCAGCTGAACGCGCTCCAGCCAGGGAGGCGCGTGGGCGGGGAGCCGACTTCGAGCAGGCACAGCAGGCCGGCGGACGAGCTCCGCGGCCCAGGAAACAGCTGATCAGGGGCGGCCGGCAGCAGACGACAGGTGAGGAGCGGACAGCTCCGGCAGGGCGGCCAGGCACGCGTGGGAGCAGAACCGGCCTCGTCGCCAATGTGGTGGGCGAGGTCGGGGCCTCGCGCGCAGCGCTAATTGAAGAATGTGACACATACACAGCGTGGTAGGGTATCCCGGAAAAGACCCCGAGCGGTCTTCCGTACTTTTAATATATACCTCGGGGCGGGCCCGTCCCGAGGGTGGAGGCGTGCATGTGTGTGTGTAGTAACAATGTAGGTGAGAGGCCGGGTGGCTCTCTACACCATTCACGGGAACAACGCGGAGGCACGCCAGGGCACAGGGAAGTTCAGGTTAATTTAGGGGCGAAGCAGGGTCGACCTGGGCAGGGCCTGGAGGGGAGACCATAAGGAAAGCCCCATTTATTAACAGGGGACCGTGCTGATTTTTGCAGATCATTGTGCAGCAGTGATCAGGTGTATTGTGGGGTGAATTTCAGCTTGATTTTGCACAAGGACAAAGGGGATTATTTCAATCTTCAAGTTTTGAAACGCTGTAGGCAGCTGAAATTGGGAGCAATTTTTCTGGTTTATTAAGGGTGCCCCAAAGAGTGGTTTTCACATTACAAATAATAATCTGAAGCAGTCTGTTGTTGGGGGCCGGCTGTTACAAGGGGTCACTGTCTTTTCAACCAGGAATTGTTGTGTAACTTTCCTCTCATCGCAGGTCTGCATTCACGGGTACAGCGGACTGGACTGCTGTGCGACACACGGTGGACGTCAAGAACCGAGGACAAGGGCAGGCCTGCATTTCACTGCTTCTAGCGGGCCGCCGGGCTAGAGTACGCTCGCCCAAGCACCCAAGCTAGCTGGTGTGTTGCGGTAAGAGTTGCGTGGTGCATACGGCCAGCCTGTGAGCCTCCAATGTTTCTGCAGGTACAAGGGACACAGTGCCCATAAGTAACGTGTCGTGCAGTGTAGGTTGTGATCCACTGTGAAGGAATGTCTGGTAGGCGGGGTGCAGGGGGTTTCCGAATGGAGCTCATGTTTCAGACCATGATGTGCAGAATGTCAGTGAAGGACAGGAAATTAAGGAAAGTGGATCAGTTGGGGAAGACCGTGGCAAAAATGGGCGAGAGGCTTGAGGCTCAGGCAGGACCATCAGGAAGACCTAAGCGAGTAGTAGTGCCCCCAAAACCAAGGGGTGAATTGGACGCCTTACCTACGCGTGTGAGGGCCAAGAGAATTTATGGTCATCATCCTAAGCCATGTGGGGGAGGGAGGCCCACTGGGACTGTCCCTGATTTGGTACCGATGGCACCTGAGGCTCCCGCACCAACCTTGCCATCCCCGATAGTTGTACCCAGGGACCTAGCCCCGCCAGTGGTCCCACCAGTATGCCCAGTGGTACCCCCGGTGCCTTCCACGCCAGCACCTTTCCCGGTCAGTGAACCCCCTGGGACTGGTCAGGTACCCCCTGAATTGGCAGCGCAAATAGCGGTGGTACTCCCATGGTTGGTGATTGGGAGGTGTTACCCTCATCAACTGATCCCTTAGCGGAGGCGCAAGGACTGGTAGCTAAGATCATGTTGGCTAGGGGTGATGGTGGAGTGCCAAGTGCACCAATTTCTCCCCTAACAGGTTATGCCAGCGATGCGGGGAGAGACAAGACCTTAGAACCTGCGCGAGTCACTGAGAGTGGTAAGGAGGTTGCTTTGCCAGTATTGGGCAAAGGTGCTATACCCTCCCGGGGTGAGAACCTGGCACAATATGTGTCACAAGTAGTGAAGGAACTGATTTGGGCAGACAAGTATGTGAACATATTCTCATTGTGATTGATAACAGGGAGGTGGAGTATGCTAAGTCACAAAAGGATTTTATGTTGCCTAGCGAATGGCGGTCTCAGTTGTCTAAATTCAGGGTGGAGGAGACACTGATTAATTAGTTCAGAGCCTTTTCAGTATTTACGGCAGTTACAGCTGAACGTTCACCTAACCTGCAGGCAGAGATGGTGTGTTACCAAAGTAGAATTGCAATGTTCAGCGAGAAGCATGGGGGGGGCGGATGGAAGGAATACGACATTTCTTTCAGAAAATCTAGGGAATTTAACCGCTCGTTAGCCTGGGATAAGGTAGACTCCATTTCCTGGCACAGCCAGTTTTCAGGTGATCAGTCCACAGGGGTTCCAACAAGTTAGAACAAGGGATATTCGCCCAAGCCACAACGGCCCTTTCGGCCTGCGCAAGGGGGAGATGGGTTCAATAGGGCCAGAGGCAATTGAGGTGGAAAGGGCCTGTGTTGGGACTTTAACAGGCACACATGCACCAGGGCAGCGGGCACCTGCAAATTCAGACATGCATGCTACATATGCGGCCACACATCCCACCCAGAGACAGCATGCCGTACAAAGGGTAGTACTTCAGGCAACAGGGGGAAGAGGAAACAGGATTAGTGGGGGTTACCTGCAAGTCGCACACTCACCCATCAATGTCCTGGCTATGATCCCTTGTTTTAACAGGTACCCAGATCATGCCTCCGCAAGGATGCTGCATGAAGGTTTCACACATGGTTTTCGGATTCCAGCGCGGGGGTGCACAGGGACACCAGAGTGTAGGAATCAGTTATCAGTTAGACACAACCCTGGGGTGGTGGTGTCCAAAATCTTGAAGGAGGTACGCCTAGGTAGGGTAGCGGGTCCTTTCAATGACATCCCAGTACCTGAGTTTGTTTGCTCACCCCTGGGGGTGGTCCAGAAGAAAGAAAAGGGCAAATTCAGACTCATACACAACCTCTCTGCACCTAAGGGAGCATCTTTGAATGATACAATCGACGAGGGCATCTGCAGTGTCAAGTATGCATCTTTTGACCAGGCAGTAGAGATGTTAAGAGTTCTGGGTCCAGGGGCATTGATGGCGAAATCAGATATTGAATCAGCTTTCAGACTACTGCCAGTACATCCTTTGGACCAAGACCTGCTGGGTTTTTCCTTTGAGGGTAAATACTATATGGATATGTGTATGCACATGGGTTGCTCCGTGTCATGTGCATACTTTGAGACATTCAGTTAATTTCTAGAATGGGTGATGAGACTGACAACAGGGCACAAACATGTGATGCATTACCTGGACGACTTCCTTTTGCTGGGGGTAGCAGGCTCTCAGGAGTGTGCGTGGGCATTGCAGGAATTTTGCGTGCTCATGCGGGCTTTTGGGGTCCCGCTTGTGCCAGGAAAATGGTGGGTCCGTCAACATGTTTGGAATTCTTGGGCATCGAACTGGACTCTGTGGAGGGATGTTTCAGGTTACCCAAGGAAAAGATTGTGAAATTCAGAACAGCGTTACAGCAATGTTTAGTGAAAGAGAAGGTCACATTGCAACAGCTGCAACAGACAGTTGGTTAGCTGAATTTTGCTTTAAGAGTGATACCTATGGCACGCCCCTTCTCCCGCTCAATTGTGCAGGCCATGAAGGGCCTGCGGGACAAGCATCATCACACCAGACTGTCGGTTGAGGTGCGCCAGCACATGCGAATATGGATGGCATTCCTGGAGGATTTCAATGGCAGAGTGGTGTGGTGCGGCCACCCCACCACGTCGGCGGAATTAGGTCTATGGACTGATTCTGCTGGCAGTGTGGGAAGAAAGCGGTCTGACAGCAAACATTGGTTTTCTCGAGCTCTTCCCAATATGGGTCGCATTAACTGTCTGGCCTGAGAAGTGTCCAACCAATCAGTGATATTCTGGTCCGACAACATGATGGTAGTCGAATGCATCAACCAACAGGCAGCACAGTGTCAGTTTATATTCCGCCTCATAAAGGAAATTGTGTTAAGATGCTTGAAATTGAATGAGCAAATTAAGGCCAGACATGTCCCAGGGGTCTTGAATAATGCTGCAGACGCCCTTTCTCGCTTTAAGATGCAGCTATTCAGGGAACACTTACCTGCGGCAGAAGCTTCACCAGCACACTTCCCAGCAACACTTTGGCAGATTGGTGCCCCCAACTACAGAACCTCGTGGCAGCCAGTTTAGCACCCAGGACAGCTTACGAAGGGGCGTTCATTTCTTATTGCAATTTGCTGGGACAAGCATGGGAAGTAAAGTGGGGGCAGGAAGTGCATTTTAACTCATACATGAATGCACTGCACGGAGAGGGGCACTCAGCGGTGACAGCTAGCAGGCACAAAGCGGCTGCCTCTTTCTTTGCACAGTTAAAAGGTGTCAGGGACCCCACAAACAGTTTTTTAGTGCCGAAAGCATTAAAGGGGTGGCGACGCCTCAGGCAAGCGCCGCTGACTACAGACGGCCAATAGGCTTGGAACGGTTGTCCCGGGTGTTGGATGCCTTATGTGACACATGTAGCTCCCCAGGGGAAGTACTCTTATTTAAAACTGCATTTGCTTTGGCCTTTTATGGGGCATTGCGGGTAAGTGAACTGGTGGCCAACAACAAAATGGACAGGTTGGGTGGGCAGAAGCGGGAGAACCTCACGTTAAAGAGTGATTCTATCTGGTTAACGATACGGAAATCCAAAACTGATCAGGAGGCCAGGGGTGATATCATGGTACTACACCGGGCACCGACTAACCCGTGCTGCCCGGTGCACATGTGGAGGCATACCTCAGGCAGCGGGTGGCCGGGGCAAAGGGTTCATTGTTAATGCACACGGATGGTACCCCATTGACCAGGTTTCAGTTCCATAGAGTTTTAGCAATGGCAATCGCCAAGGCGGGTCTTGATCCCAAAGAATTTGGGAAGCATTCTTTCCGAATAGGTGCGCCCACTGAGGCAACAGCGAGAGGTTTGCATGCCACCAGTGTAGAGAGGATTGGGAGATGGTCTTCCAACGTTTATAAGTGCTATGTGCGGCTGCACATGTTGTAAGTTCGGTCAATCCAACCTGACACCTGCCTTGTTGTCTGTTTCCTTTCAGTTCATGTGCTGTCTAAGCTACAGTCTATACAGAACGCGGCTGCTAGAATTCTCTTAGACATTCCTCGCCGCCAGCCTACTACCCCTGCCATTCGCCAGCTTCATTGGCTTAGAGTAGAGAGCCGAATTAAATTTAAGGCCCTCTGCATTGCCTACAAGGCAGTGCATGGCGTTGGACCCAAGTTTCTGACTGAGGCATTTCAGCTGTACACTCCCAAAAGGCTGTTGAGATCTGCCAATACCTGCCTCCTACCAGTACCCCGCACAAGAACAGCAACTTGGGGAGACAGACGTTTTCTGGTTGCCACACCAAAACTTTGGAACCTTCTACCACTAAACAACTTGATGAGCTTCCGGAGGCTCTTAAAGACATGGCTGTTTAATCAGTGAACTCTATTGCAGCCCTGCTAGCCCATACATGCGTCGAGACCCTCAGGGTAATTGTTTGCGCAATAAAAATGTCAAAATAAATAAAATAAATAAATAAATTGCTAGGACTTGTGACGCAGGGCAGAAACTGTTACCTCAACGAATACGATCAACAGCAACATGGCAACATCAAGACGACAGGAGGAGGACGCATGTAGTATGGGTTGTTGGTCACTCTTATGTAAGAGGAGCTAAGCCAATTTTCTTTGCAGGTGACTGTGTACCGAGGGCAGAGAGCAGAAGTTGTCAGATCTCATTTCATGGTAGGGGGGGCTCTGCCTAAATCAACTGAGGGGCTTTGTTTCCGACTTACCCGCCACCCTCAATTGTCAACTTGCATCTTGGGGGGAATGACTTAGTGACACTGGGCAGAAGGGTCCTATTAGAAGAGATTATCGCGGTGGCGGGTTGGCTGGCGAAGGTGCTCCCGAGTTGCACCATAGCGTGGTCTCAGTTAATACCTAGACTGCAGTGGAGAGGGGCGGAGTCAGTTAGGGCATTGAATCACTCGGTAAAGTGAGTCAAGAACAAGATAGAGAAGCTGTTCAGGACACCTCACTTACAGAGTATTCCGCATGGGTGCATCCGGGGGGATCACTTTTACTTGCAGGATGGGGTCCACTTGACTGAGGCAGGCAATCACTTATTCACAAGGAACATACTAGAATGGTTAGAAGGTTTCGCGAGGTAGGCATGACCTTTCAGTGTAGGAGGTTTGGGGGGGCCAGATAGTCGGTCAACTATGCTGGCCTGTGGCGGTAAGGTCATGATTGGTGAGCAGCAATTTCAGGTTCTTAGGGGGCGGCACCATTCTTGAATGGGGTCGCCCAGGGGCAGGGGCCAATAGTCTCTCCTAGAACTTCAGGGGCAGGATATCCGCTTGGTCGGAAGAGTGCGGGGGAGAGAGTAACGCTTTCCTTGGGCTGATAACCACCCCGCACATACACTATGACGTCATAAAGTGGCGCGAGTGACAGGGCCCTCCTCTTTGGTTTAATGGAGTTCACGGAACGTACGGGAACCAGGAGAGCTACGAACTCTCCCGGTAACCTGGCACGGTTTGCGCACTCATGCGTGAGGGCGTAGCTGGTAATAAGGATCTGACACCGGTCAACGACCTTGCCGTAGGCCAAAAATTGTTAGGATGCAAAATTCATACGTAGGATGTTAGATTCAGTTAGGAACACGCTGTATTAGACATTTGTTAAGGTTAGCCCTTCATACCTGTCTACGTTGATGTAAATCTAATGTCAGAATTTTGCATATTAATGATTGTGTAAATAATGTTTATTTTAACAATTTTAATTTTTTTCATATTATAATAAATACGGCCGGGGGATCCCGAGACCCCCCCGCCTTCCAAAGAAACTCTTCGCCTGCCTAAGTTACTACACGTATTGTTGTGGTGGTTGTTTGGCGGGGAGGGGGTGGTCGGTAGTCCCAGACCATAAATGGTGCAGCCCTGCTATAACTTTTGCAGCGCTTCATTTCAACATTTAAAAATGAATGGAAGCATCGTATTTACAACAATTGGGCACACACTTGTGTTTTCCCTTGCACTGGTGTCAATAATAACTGCCTAGGGCCAACACAGATATCCTTGTGCCATAATGCAAGGGTGCCTACGTTGGAAATGATTGTTAATGTGCAGGAAGGTGTCCCTTCCTGCACTTAAGCAATCAATAATGTTGATTTGCTACTTCTAAGTAACAAATCACAATTATTTAATGATTGTTTATGTGCAGGAAAGGACACCTTCTTGGACATAAACAATCATTACATGCATTTTGCTCTTTCAATGTGTGCTGCAGGATGCAGCATAACTAGAAAAAGCAAAAACAAGGAAAAATAATTGTATTTCTCCTTGTTACACCAATCTAATGCCTGCTTTTGCATGGCATTAGCTATTGCACTGTCTCAGAGTTACAGATCCATGTAAATCTGGGGCAGCTTCAAAAAGCAATGAATGTTACGCTGGAACGCCCACAGCAACACCCACTGCACACCCCTTTCTCGCAGATAACTGCAGGAAAAGTTACCATATTTCCAAAAGTGGCTGAAGGCCGCTTTGTGAATATGGTGCAGGGCATTGTGCCACCAGAATGTTCCAGTGCTGCAATTCACAAATATGCCCCTAAAATTACTTACATACCAAAATTATTGAGAAATTTTTGTAATGTAATGATTTTTATAGAATTTGTTCATGGGAAGGGACAAATAGGGGCGAAAGTGTCAATAAAAGTAAAATGGAAAGGCCTGGAGAAGGGGAATTAGGGGTGAAACAATTAGAAAGTAAAACACAGGTGCAAGACGGGGGCAGAAGGAGTACAAGGAAATGTATCTATCCCACTTGGGGCGCACTTGTCTATAACAGAGAAGGATAGGAATGAGTAGAAATTCACAGATGCTTGTAAACTGCTACCCAGGAAGATAAGGTTAAAAAAAGGCGGATGAATGGGAATTGGCTAAAATGCCAACGTTACCTATTAATATTGAGACGTGGACTACTTGCTTTCTTACCCAAGGTTTCACCTTGGTTAAGCTATGACAAGGAATTCGGAGCTTGTATGGGCTCCTATCCTATGAAGCCTTAGGGATAGGTGAACAACAAGCTGATTTTACAATGGATGACCCTAACCAGACCAGCGCCAGCTTATAACACAGCAAGCAGCCAATCTGGCGGGAAGTTGTGAAAAAGGGAAGGGTATCAATGCAGGAGCATGTGAGGGTTTCAACAGGGGCTATACTAAGCGATTATACAGGTAAAAGCATGAGTGCTCTAAGTGTGGGGGGAAAATGCTATCTTGCAGTGCTTGGGCCAGATGAGCATACAGGGGCAATCGGTACAAGAGAGGGGCAAATACAACAATCTTTATAAAAAAGGACATGTTAACTGAAAGTATTTTGATGTACAGCATTTGTCGGTTTTTAATAATCTGAGAATGCCTATAATATATGGCTCATATAGGGTGTCTACACGTAACAGAGGATTGTTTTTTAGAAATTGTTCAATAAATGCTGTGATTTTGTACAGATGGTGTCTGATATCTAAGAGGATTTATGGTTTTAGACTTTTTATTGTTTTGTATAATGATTGACTTGGACTTGTATTTGAATTATTTGAAATAAATATACATCTTTCTTATAACAAGGAGACAGTCATACTTGATGATAGAAGGATTTTATTTAGTGCACATAGAATTGAACATGAGATAGAATTAATCGCTGTATATATAGCGTGAGCACAAAAAAGAAATCACTTTTCATTAGTTTTACTTACCCTATCCCATTTGATTATAAAGGGTGACTCTTTTGAATTCAGAGTGGCAAAGACAATAACAGCAGCCTACAGTAAAGGACTTCTATAGTGGTTAAAATTCAAAGTTTAGTACACTGGGGAATTGGGGAGGGCATGGTGGTTATGTACCAGTTGCAGGATATCCAAGATTCCCTCTAAGTAGCAAACCTCCCCAAAAGGGTTCAGAGCTTTGACACTTACCAGATATCTGGGCCACATGACAGTGCTGGAGGTCAGTACCAAACGTAGAGAGGCTTTCCCCCCATTTACGTAGGAGCTGAGCTCGCTCACCAGTTCGGCGGTAAAAGGGAGTGTGCTCCAGGGGAAAGTAGGCAAAAGCAGCACAAATCGCTGAAAGGCATCGGAGCATAAGAGGAACTGGCAATAATATAGTGTTTATTTCTGTAGAGTGGCTGAGGAGGAATAATAGCATGTCAAAAGGCAGACGCAAAACCCAGAAGCTCAACTTTATGGTAGGCTATGCATAAGGAGCATATAATACCTGTAAATAAAGAGATATTCGGGGCAATGAGGGGCATTTAAGTGAAGCATCGAAAGGGCCCAAAAGTCAGCATAACAAATATATTTACACCCCAACAGGTGGTCTTTGCTCAGCACGGAAGGGCAAACAGAGTATTTCTAAGACTGCTAGACCTACCCCCAGGGCCATACTCCCTCCTGAGAAGGAATAGATATTTAATCAAATCTGCTGACATCGAAGGGTTGGCTATAGGGGGAGACAAACACCCTGACACAATATATTCAAAATGACCTGCGAGTATGGTAAGGAAAACTCGCATCTCTAAAAGCCTACCATTCCGGCCTGTAACCAAAAATAAGAACAAAGGAGATGGACGTAAGAGGCCAATGTCATCATTGCATTCTTTCTTTTGAACAATGGATGCAAAACAGAAGGACTTGTTGCAGTACAGGAACCTAGAAAGGGTGCGGTCAACATTGTTTGACCCTGAAGCTGAGGAAGGTCTGTGTCACAAAATTACTCATTAATGAGTTCCCGGTGGGCCGAAAAAGGAGGCAGATCTGACCACAGAAGTGCCCAGAAATAACATGTTCGCACCACTGCATATTGTCACAGCTCAGTAGGGCCCATGGGAGTCAGCAGGATTGCAGTGGCAGTAAAGTATGATAGCCAAAATAGATCCCGAGGACGCCCATACTGTAGATATGCCACCAGAAGCAGTTGTTTTGCGTTCCATACTCCTTAATTTGAAAACAGACCTCAGAGTTAGATTTGAGATCTCTGAAAAGAACCAGAGAGGAATTAGGAGGGCTTGCCCTGCGCTTGAATAAAAACTAGACAAGCCGACAATAATAAGTAGGATTTTGGAGGACAGTATAGAGAAAGGTAATGCTAAAATACAAGGAAGCACACTTTAAATAGAAAACCTTCAACAATAAAACAAATCTTTGAGGGAGGAGAACCTAGAGTGTATCACCCTATTACATTGAATGTGCTGCCTCCGGGCAGCTGCAAACTCGTGCTGTCCCCAGGGTAGCGCATTCAAGGGAATAACAGAGCGGCGTTGAAGCAGCTGCTCCGTGTTTCACTGTGCAGGCAGCAACCCACCTGCACTTTTAAGGGGGATTAGAGATCCCCTTGCAGTCTATAATACAGCTCGGGTACAAAGGCAAAGTGACTCCCTCAATTGCATGGGGCCACGCCCCCATGCAAATGAAGGAACTCCCTCTGGTGAGTGGGCAGGCGCTATATGTGCACCATCGCTATCTGTATTACACTCAGTAGAATACGGCCCATGGATCGTGTTCTGAAAGGGTGTACAGATGTCAATTTGAAGCTGAAATTCAAAGTGTACACAAAGATCCTTTAAAGTTCAACCCATGCTGTAAAATCCCTAGGTAAATACTGGTGAATTTCTTGAGTTACATTCTTAAAGAATGATTCTTAGGCTTAGACCTAAAGTCTGAAGAGATAGCCTATGACAGCTTTACTTTTTCAGTTACGTCGGATATTGGCAGAATGACAGAGCAATTAGAAAATAATGGACGAGTTAACAAAACTGAGGTGCAAAAGTTCCAATGAAATTACCAGCCACCTTCACAAGTTTGTGGAGAAAAGAGATCTATCATCTCGGGTAGGTTGAGGAAGTGGACAAATCAATAAACAAGATGAAGGCTACACGTAAGATAATGGTGGTGGGGGAACAGTACATTGAGAAAAAATAGAGACAAACTCAACAACTCTGAGAACCAACTCAGGTACAGATCACGGCGGGGTGTATGGCCAAGGAGTAAGTGTGGGGAGCATTGGGTGTTATGGGTGGGAAGCAAATGGGGACAAAAACAACAACAGGTCCAAGTCACTAGATATGATCACATACTCTCAACACAGATCCCAATCAGAGTGAGGCAGAGATGGAGAGTAGGGGTAGGGATCAATGCAGCAATGAGGAAATGGATAGAGTTGGTAACCTGAAGTATTAATAGGCTGCACACTAGGAAAAAAACAGAATGTAGCCAGGGTCGGACTGGTGCTTTGACACTGGGCAATCCCCCGGTAGGCTGGATGGGGTGGGGGCCGGTTTTCAAACAGGGGCCTGGTTTTGTGGCTGGGGGTCCGATTTTCAGTCCGACCATCACTCACTTCAGAGAGAAGTCACCAGGTGTTGTGTCTGAGACTCTCAGACTTCCAAGTTCCAAGTTGGAGTGTCCACTCCGCTCTGTAACTGCAGGAAAATCAGGCCAGCAGCGCCAGCAAGCCAGATTGACCGGTGTGCACAGTGCAACCAAACAAACTTTTCAGAAGGAGGAGGTGCATGTGCGCAGCGCGCAGAACTATGCACTGTCTTCTCCGCCGCCGCGTCTGTGCGACTCTCTAGGGTGCGGATGATGATGTAATTCCAGCATGCGCATTGGGAAATTAAAACTGCGCGTGACTGCAGCATCACGAGTGACGAGAGAGCAGAGGTGCGCACTTCTTGACCGGAGCGGCCACAATTTATTTATTCTACTGGCTAGCCGACCGCACCCCTGTGTCTGCCACCAACAGCAGGAGGTGAGTACGTTTTTCCGCCCCGGCACCAAATCAATTAATGATGATAGTCTTGTCTTCCCACTGGTGACACAAACAGTTGGCGGGCGTCACACAGCGGTGGTGATGGTGGTCTGACTGGTCTGGAGATTCCGACCGTTACCACCGTCCAAACGCACTGTATATGCACAGTACAGAACAGCTCTGTGTGTACATGAGGCCTCTCGACTGCTAGCACCTTGTGCAGCCTTGCTTCAATGAGCTTAGCTACCCATTCCTGAGCTGAGCGCACAACTCAGGCTGAGGAGGGCCTCCTCAGCCTGAGTTGTGCGCTCAGCTCAGGAAGGGGTAGCTCATTGAAGCAAGGCTGAACAAGGCACTAGCAGGCGAGAGGCCTCAGTATGCCCTAGTGATGAGTTAGCGGCAATTACACTTCTAGTGTGTCAATCTGTTTGCTAAGAGTAAGAAAACCACCAGGATTAATAAAAACTCACGCACAGTGAAAACAGCTGCCAGCGTAACGGCATCCAATGGGAAACATGAGAGGGTCGGCACTTGTTAACTTCTTGCAACTTGCCTTTGACATAAAGTAAAAATATAACGTGATAGCCTCAAGTATACACCCTGGAGAAAAAACAGCAGTGATTGGGAGCAGCAGCTATCATTTGACCATTAGAATTACATATTTTGTTATTATTATATTATTCAGGATTTTGGTAAAGTGTTAAAAACCACCTTACGGCGGCCCGAGAGCACTTTCGGATGAGGGCATATAAAGCAGAGGAATAGGTAAAAGTAAACAAACATACTTAGAGAAGAAGTGATAATCTGGCAAAGATGGGGCTTAATTTGAGCTGGTGGTTTCCAAAGCTCAACATCAGCACATAAATTGTCAACACCAGCACATATTACAATCTGCCTCACGGTGGAACTGTTTGTCTAATTTAGAGATAAACACAACAGAATTTGTTTATTTATTGAATATACAATATACATAACTAATACGAGCTGCCTGAACCATTCTTATACCTTTGGGGCTTTGAATGGTCTGAATTGACACACTTGTAGGAGTGTGCTGGTTAGTACTTGTGTCGGTACTGTCATTGGCAGCACTGGAAGGCGCCAACCCCCTCGGGGAATGGCGTCGTTAGTGGCAGCCAAAGGGCCGACCCGGAGTAGGATCGCTTCCGGGTTACGTGACCCGGAAGTGAGCACGGCGCCAGGACCAATGGGAACAAAGGTCGAGGTACGCCCCGGAAGTGATAGTAGGGCGCGAGGCTTAAAAGCCCGCGACCAGCCTAGAGGCCCCCTCTTTGTCCGCTGATCGCCCAGGAGTCGGACGTCTCCAAGAGAAGACATCGTGGGAACATCGCGTAGGAGTATACAGCGGGAGTTAATCCGACTCGTGGTTTAGGTTAGCGGGCCTTACAGTGTGTTCTGGATTTCTTTACAGCTTCGTGTTTATTTCTCTTGATTTAAAATTGGTTGCAGGGGGGGATTGCCGTGGTGAAATCCTCATGTCCAGGGGGAGGGCGAGCGCTGGCGCTCGATCATCTGATTCCCGGGGTCCGGGCCCATCCGCGGCGCGGTGGGCCTAAAAGTCGTTTGGGTTTCTCGATAAGTTTTTTAACGTTGTTTTCCTTAAGTGCAGGATGCCGTCGAAGAAGGTGCCGAAGGGTAAACAACCCGCAGCCAAGAATGAGGAATACCTTGCCTTTACGGAACTGCTGGAATTCACAAGGGAAAAAGGCATGGATTGGGTACTAAAGAATATGAGAGACGGGGCTAGAGCAGATGCGAACTCTCAGGAGGAGAGGGGGAGAGGCAAAAGAGCAAAGCATACCCCAGTAAAGCTTAGAAGCTCGGCAGGAGGCAAGCGGTCTAGGCCGACGGATTCACGACCAGTATCACCAGGTGAGGAGGAGGTACCAGAGACAATTGATTCGAACTCAGGCGCAGATAACGACCCAGATGACGCCGATGGGCAGTATGATGCAACTAGGCCCACGCAGATAGAAGGGTTCCCCGTCACTTCTGTGGGGGGGTCCGGCCCGCACGGTATGTTACCGCCAGTAGTGGCACAGCCGGGTAGCGGAGTGTCGCAAGTTTGGGTTCAGCCCGGGGGGGTCGCCCAGTTACCAGGGATGCAATTATATGGGTCGCATGGTCAAGCGATAGGTAGCAGCCCTGTAAGCTCAATGTTTCCTGCCTACACGGCTCACGGGCCCCCTTTAGCGATGACCGCTTACTCTAATCTAGGGGGTCCAATTCAGGGTTCAATGGCGAATGCCATAGTTGATGTGGCTGGTCCCTCTAATGGCCAGATGCATGGGGGGTTGGGGGGGCAACCAGCTGGTTCCCCGTTATTAGCTTTCAGCCAGTTAATGTTCGGCTCATCCTCAATGACCTTATCGCCATCCGCGGGGATCACTTGGCATGTGCCAGCAGATATGAAGGACAGGATACTCAGAGGAGAATACGTGGAAGTGTTCGACCTTATCAATGCAGGGGTGGCGGCCGGAAAACCCAAGGGGGCGGGAAAGAGGGAGATTACAATCAGAAGAAATCGTGGGTAGAATGGTCCATGAAGAATTGGATCACGGGTTTTGCAATATATGCCGCTGTTATGCTTGAGAAGTATCCGGTTTTAGGCCCACAAATGATGAGCTATATATCCTTGATACATGGAGCGGCAACAGAGTTTCCAGGCCAGGGGTGGTTGAAATACGATAAAATGTTCAGACCGATGAAGGCAGTTCACCCGGGTATAGCATGGGACCAGCGGGAGATTAATTTATGGCATACAGTCTTTTATTCCACCCCTTCAACGCCTACCCAGGTCCCCTCGACTCAGAGCCAGTCCTTTCGGACTGACAAAGGGGTCGGTGAGAAAAAACAGGCCTGCTGGCAGTTTAATAGAAATGAGTGTACCAGGGGGGTCTCGTGTAAATTCAAACACTGCTGTTCCTACTGCGGGGGTACCTCTCATCCCGAGATTAGGTGTTTTAAGAAAACTGGTAACCCCAAAGAACAGGCCAGCCATAGTGTACCAAAAGGAAAGCCAACTAAGACTCCCGACAAAGCTACCAACTCCAATTAAACGGCATGTCCTGACACACCTCCTCAGTAAGTACGATAATCTTGAGGAGGCTCAATTCCTACTGCATGGTTTTACAATTGGCTTCCGTATCCCGTCTTCAGCCCCCCCTTCCAATGTCCCACCTCGTAATCAGAGCTCAGTGTTGCGAAATATGGAGGCAGCTCGAGAGAAGATCATGAAGGAGGTAGCATTGTGGCGGGTCGGGGGCCCTTTTACAGAACCACCTACCCATAATCTGGTTTGCTCCCCATTGGGTCTAGTTCCGAAAAAGGAGGGAGGTAAATTCCGTCTGATCCATAATCTATCAAGTCCCCCAGGTCTTTCGGTCAATGACATGTTAGACCCGGATCTGTGCTCGGTGAGGTATACCAAATTTGACACGGCTATTGAGAAATTGCAGGAATTTGGGGAAGGAGCCTTAATGGCTAAAGCTGATATTGAATCAGCCTTTAGGTTACTGCCCGTTCACCCGGACGATACCAGGTTTTTGAGCTTCACATTTGACGGTAACTATTTTTTGGATTTGTGCATGCCCATGGGGTGTTCTATTGCCTGTGCAGTTTTCGAGACTTTCGCAAGGTTCCTAGAATGGGCGGTTGAGCAGTTTCTGGCCTCGGACAACTCACATTCAGTAGTCCACTACCTGGACGATTTTCTGTTCATGGGTCCCGAGGGTTCCCAGTCGTGCAGGAAGGCCCTGCTGGGCTTCCAGCGCTTGGCTGAGGCGCTCGGAGTACCTTTGGCGGCGGAAAAAAACGAAGGCCCGACCACGTGTTTGACCTTCCTGGGCATAGAGATTGATACGACGGCAGGGGTGTGCAGGCTGCCAAAAGTCAAGGTCGATGCCTTTAGGGCCGCTATTGATAGCTGCCTGGAGGCAAGGAAGGTAACCTTACATCAGCTACAAGTTCTCTTGGGTCAACTGAACTTTGCTCTGCGGGTCATTCCTATGGGCAGGGCCTTCTCCAGGAGTATAGCAAGGGCAATGTCTGGGTTGCGGGCCAAACACCACAGGGTGAGGCTTTCAGCCGAAGTTAGAGAGGATCTTCTGATTTGGAGAGGCTTTTTGAGGGATTTCAATGGCACGGTGTTGTGGCGAGCAACCTGTTCTTCTAATACGGATCTTGAGCTTTTCACCGATGCTGCAGGTAGTATTGGCTTCGGAGCTATATTCGGTCAAAAATGGTGTATGCAGTGCTGGCCAGATGACTAAAAAGGTGTAGAAAACAAAGCGGCTGATGCATTGTCTCGTTTTAAGTTAACAGAATTCCGGGAGCATTGGCCCCAGGTGGAGACGTCAATGTCAGCCTTCCCAGCGGAGCTATGGAAGTTTGGTGCCCCACAGCCGCCGAGTTGATATCTGCATCCTTGGCCCCAAGGACTAAGAGTATGTATCAGAAGTCATGGGATTCGTATATGGCATACCTGAGGGGTGTGGGTGTAGCGGACATCTTTGCCCCCCAGAGTGTATTAGGCTTCATTGTACAGCAGAAAGAGCAAGAGAAGTCGGTAGCATTCATGAAAAGACAGTTGTCGGCATTAGCATTTTATGCGGGTCTACGGGGGGTGTCTGATCCGACAAAAGATCAGAGAGTTAGAAGAGCAATGAGAGGTTGGGAGCGCCTGGCACCCGGGGAGAAAGATTCTAGGAGGCCAATAGACGTAGAGAAATTGATCAAAATATTAGGAGCTTTACCGTTCGTTTGTTTTTCCCAGTATGAGACGCAACTGTTTCGGGTGGCCTATACCTTAGCCTTTTGCGGGGCTCTGCGAATTTCAGAATTACTTCCGGCGTCCAAATCGGATGGGGTAGGGGATCTGAAGTGCTCGGATATAATCGAGTCCAAAGGTGTCCTGCGGCTTAGGGTGCGGAGATCGAAAACGGATCCGCTGGGTAAAGGTACCTGGTTACAATTGGGTAGAGTAGAGGGTGAGCCCTTCTGTCCGGTCAACTTGCTGAGGGTATTCCTCCAAGCCAGGCCCCAGGGAGCCGACGATAGACTCTTGATTCATGAGAATGGTTTACCCCTTACCAGGTTTCAGTTCACTCGAGTAGTAAAAATGACCCTGGCACGGATCGGAGTTGATCCGGCCGATTTTACATCACATTCGTTTAGAATTGGAGCAGCGACAACGGCTGCTGGCTTAGGCCTACCCGAACAGGTAATCAAGAGGTTAGGTCGCTGGAAATCAGCTTGTTACGAACGTTATATCCGCCCGCAATTAATCTGACATGTCTCTAGCTTTCGTCCCCGTTGTTAGAATCGGCTGACAGTATCTCTTCACATTTACTCTTCATATTTACTTTAGGTACCTCCCCTAAGAGAACCCAAATCTGTTGGTGTGGCCACTCCTTCATTCGCAGGGCCGGGGCGCACTTCGAAAAGACACTCAGGGACAGGGTGACCATGATGCGAGGTTGTGACCATCATTGGGTGGGGATAGGCGGGCAGCGCCTGGCGGACGTCCCGAGGGATGTAAAAGCGGCTTTGGCCAGAGGCATGCCTTTGCCAGATGTATTCGTGTTGCACTGCGGAGGCAACGACATGATTCCGGGCGGAAGGAGAGAAGTGAAGGAGTCCCTGTTCACTACCCTAGCAGCAATCAAAAACATTTTCCCAGAAGCTATAGTACTATGGTCGGAAGTCATCCCGAGGCTCTCGTGGGCTCGGGGCGCACCCATGAAAGCAATAAACAGATCTGTGAAAAGGCTGAACCAGTCGGTGGCGGAAATCCTGCAGAAATCTAGCATTAAAGTGATTCGTCACAAATTAATACAGGTAGACAGGCCGGAGCTATACGCGGAGGACGGAGTCCACCTGTCGGAGGCGGGCATGGAGATATTCATAGAAACAGTCCTAGGGGCCGTCTCCGAAGCTCTTGAGCGCAGGGGGGGGAGGTCGAGTTCGCCAGTAAGCTCCTCGTCCTGTGGCGGGGTTCCGGACAAGAATACCACGGGAACTTCTTGTCTAGAGACAGTTAACTCTGAACAGGTTTGCTAAATCAGTATGGACTCTGGGCTGGCGGGAGAGTTGGGGCCGACCTGCTGGTGGCCTTGGCTTTTCAGCCCTACCCCGGAGGCCTCTGGTTGCCCAAGTGGGCGCTTTCCTCACCTGCGGCTCTGTTGACCAGAAGGGGGTTAACATTAAGGGAGCAGGTGATCTGGATTGTGGCCTGCTGGCGCAACCCTGAAGTCAAATAAAAGGCCCATTGGGAATGGGCGGTGAATGTATATATTGTATATAAGTGCAAGTTTACTCTTAAATACTGTGTTGGAATATGTACGAATAAATAAAGAGATTGGTGGGTCAATGAGGTAATTGACCTGTTAACTTAACTTTTAATAAACAAGCACACTGCAGAAAATCAAGTACGACTCCAGAGTTTGATGTGGGATTGGGTCCTTGTAAAGCATGCAGTGTGGTGGGGGGAGAATGCACTTTGTCTGCCATCTATGGAAGGCGCCAACCCCCTCGGGGAATGGCGTCGTTAATGGCAGCCAAAGGGCCGACCCGGAGTAGGATCGCTTCCGGGTTACGTGACCCGGAAGTGAGCACGGCGCCAGGACCAATGGGAACAAAGGTCGAGGTACGCCCCGGAAGTGATAGTAGGGCGCGAGGCTTAAAAGCCCACGACCAGCCTAGAGGCCCCCTCTTTGTCCACTGATCGCCCAGGAGTCGGACGTCTCCAAGAGAAGACACCCACCCACCCATCCCTATCAATAAGGTTTCAGTTAGGGCAGTAGCGGGGTTCCGGACAAGAATACCACGGGAACTTCTTGTCTAGAGACAGTTAACTCTGAACAGGTTTGCTAAATCAGTATGGACTCTGGGCTGGCGGGAGAGTTGGGGCCGACCTGCTGGTGGCCTTGGCTTTTCAGCCCTACCCCGGAGGCCTCTGGTTGCCCAAGTGGGCGCTTTCCTCACCTGCGGCTCTGTTGACCAGAAGGGGGTTAACGTTAAGGGAGCAGGTGATCTGGATTGTGGCCTGCTGGCGCAACCCTGAAGTCAAATAAAAGGCCCATTGGGAATGGGCGGTGAATGTATATATTGTATATAAGTGCAAGTTTACTCTTAAATACTGTGTTGGAATATGTACGAATAAATAAAGAGATTGGTGGGTCAATGAGGTAATTGACCTGTGAACTTAACTTTTAATAAACAAGCACACTGCAGAAAATCAAGTACGACTCCAGAGTTTGATGTGGGATTGGGTCCTTGTAAAGCATGCAGTGTGGTGGGGGGAGAATGCACTTTGTCTGCCATCTATGGTAGTTGCACTGTGTAGTGCGAGCTGCAGTGGACTCTTAACGAGGGCCCCAGTCCTTCTGTTTTTTTTACAAATTAAGCACTGTGGGTACACTAACAGGACTGGACTGGCCGTAGCGGGCACCAGGCGTTTTACTGGTGGGGGCGTTTTTTAGGCGGTGGATGCTGATTTTGTTACTGGAGCCCGTTTTGCAGCAGTGCTGCAACATCAACCCCCTGTAACAAAATCAGCAGCAGTTCTAAAGCAGATGCAGTGCTGCTTCTCGCTAGCACCTCCAACCCTTGGGGCGGTCCGGCGCAATTGCCAGGTTCCAAGTCCGGCCCTGAATGTAGCCCTACAATATACAAGGAACTCCAGAACACAAATCATAATACTCCTAGACACACATTTGCAGAGTTCAATGTGTTGGGCTCTATTTATTAAGTGCCAATAGATTCATGATGTGCTGTGCTCAGAAAAGTCAGGTATCACAAAAGGGGTAGCAATAGTTGTGAGAAAGAATGCTGGAGTAAGGTTTTCCAACTATCTAATGGACAGCTCAGGTAGGTGGGTGATGGCCCCACTTGTGATGGGCCATATAATATTCACATGTGCAGGCTTTTATGACCCAGATTCAGATTACCCCTCGTATTTAATTCAACTCCAACTAAACTTGATTAAGACACCTCTTCTAGGGTGCACTGGCTGAACCGCCCGGAAGATGGCAGCGAGCTGCTAGAGCTCTGCACGGTGTCGAAAGCTTCAGTGCTCTTTAAGGGGCGGCAGGCGGGGACAATGCTGTCCAAGTAAGGAGGTGGGTGCACGTCGTGCACCTCAGCGCCGGCTGTCGCGGTCGCCATTTTTTTCGTCGGAGCCGTTTTTGCCTGCTGGGCAGTGCCAAGGGACTTGTTGACTTTTTTTGTGATTAGGAGGCAGAGTGTGGCCATGTAATTCACTTCTAACATCTCTTTTGCTGCCCAAACGGTGTTAGTTGGATGCTAACTACTGCAACAGGTATTTTTCTATTCTGACACAGACACTTGATTTCTGTGAGGAAATTATGCTGCAGGCCTTTGGACACTGTGTTTTTTGCCTGCTTTGTGTGCCTTAATTAGCGCACTGAAGACAAATAAGCCGTCATACCTGGTTTATAGTTCATTTTCTTCATTAGCGGAACTTTGGATGGCTTTTCTTATATTGCTTGTTTCTATACAGTGTATGTCTATGAATAATAGACAAGATTGACTCCTTCAGTTATTTTTGACGCAAATTAAATAAGAATATATTTGGCTCTTTCTTCAGCTTCTTGGGCCTTACCTGCTATTTTGGTCCTGCACGTATATTCTGGTTATAATTTTATGTGTGGTGCACACTTATGGAGTCCTCTCCTGCCTCTACTTCGAAGACTGCTACCTCTTCTACAGCCATGTCTGTTTCTCACAAACATACTGCTGTTTCTTTTCTACAAAAAAACTGAAAAAATGTCCTGGTTCCCCTACAAAATACCCTCTACACCTGACCTTGGAGGATCTCATGGAAGAAATCAAACATTTGAAACCTTTTGTTAATGAGACTAATGTTACACTCCAATGTATTAAGGAAAAAAGGTCTGGAGTCCAGGGTGTCTGATGTTAAACAACGGATCAGTGATGTGCAAGATGCTGCCACCAAAATTGATAGTTTGTCTAAGGAGATAGCGATCTTAAAGCAGCAGACTGAGTATTTGGAAAATTGGAATAGGCATAACAATCTCCGAATTTATGGATTTTTAGAGGGAGCGGAGGGGCTGGACATGCTTGCCTTTCTTGGGGTCATATCCCTAAGCTGGTTGGTCTTAAAGAAGGAGCGCACCTTAATTTGCAGCATGCTCCTCGCATTGGTCCCTAACCTTCCAATGCTTCAAGTTCTGGCCTGTCAAGAGGAATAATTGTTCTCTTTCTAGAACATACTGAGTTTCTGATAGTGTTATCAGCAGCTAAGCAAAGAAAATACATGTTGTGGTCTGTTCAGGAGGTATTTATTGCTCAAGATGTGTCACGAGCAACTGCCGCCCGCCAGAAGGAGTTCTTATCATTCTCAACTCTACGATCTATGAACACAAGATATGGACTGGTGCACCCATGTTTCTTTAAAGTTACTTATAAAGACCAAACTTTCTCTTTTGAATGCTCAGATGACCTGAGGAAGATTATCTTCCAGCACAAGGGTGAAGTAATGAAGCTTGGCAAACCCTAGAACTCCTGGTTCTAAGATACTTCTTCCAATATGGGCCTTGGTCTTCATCCTCTTTTCTGAAATTTTACTTGGTACATCTCTTATGTTTATTTTTTTTTAAATCTGACGATATTATGATAGCATGTTTAATGTTAATATTGTTGTTTTATGGCTGTTCTCTTTGGTTAATTGGTCTAGTGTTTTAATATTAATATATCTTTTATCCCCTTTTACAGTCATATGTTGTCGGACCTGGACTTCCTCCATTGGTTTGATGTGTTGCCCTCCATATACCTCCCCTCCTAGGCCTATTGTGTCCCATTTTTCCTCATGTAAGTTAGTTTTGACGATCCTTTATATGTAAGTAATATGTATTTTGTTGTCTTTTTGATCTTAGTTATATGATTGACTGGATCGTGTTTACTCTCTTTACGCTGTCCGTATCTTTTTTATAGCAATGGTTTCTCGGATGCTGTTTTCATTCTTTTTTCTATAAATGTTTGCCTGTTGTCCTTCTTCAGTTTTGCGCTTCCCCACTTCCCCAATATACTCTTTTCACTTTGTATCTGTGTTAATTCTCTTCATGACAAAAGCTATTCAGCTTTTTGTCACCCTCAATATTTCTATCAGAGATGTTGTTTTGTTCTCTACTTACTTTTTCTTTCTCTCCTTTCTTTCTTGCACTTCTCTTTCTATTTTTTTCTTGAGTTTCACTATGTTTCGCAGTTTGTCATCGATTCTGGGTCATTTTATGTGTTATATAATCTTGGAAAATGTGATGCTGGTTTCATTAATTCTTTGGATAGATTGGTTTAGTATACTTGTTAAAATGTTACAGTGATAAGCTCTCTTAGGGTTATTTCTTGGAATATTAAGGGATTGTGTAATCCTATTACGAAGCAAAGAGAATGTAATATTGTTCTTTTTCAGGAAACACACTTATTAGATAAAGATTTTAACTTATTATGCAAAAATTGGGTTGGTCACATTTCTGTTCCCCAGTCCTTAACCATAAAAATGGGGGGTATAATTTTGGTCATTGGCGGTTGAGAAAGTGGAAAAGGATGCTGATGGTATGGTTTTAAAGCACGCTACCTTACATTGTATGCCTATTTCTATACTAAATATTTATGGACCCACAGGTGTTGATGCACACTTTTAGAATCAAATTTCGGAGGTTATGCGCTCCTGATCTAATGCTAATTTAATAGGTGGTGATGACTTTAATCCAATTGCTGATCCTTTTTTGGATAAGAATTCTCAAGTTAAGTATGTTCCTAATAAAATGCAGAAAACATTTACAGATGTTATTCACTCCAGGGGATTGGTGGCTGCTTGGAGGCTATACTCTCCGGACATTTTAGAAGTTAACCTTTTTTTCACCAACACATAAATCCCAAACCATAATTGGTTAATAATTCCTTTCATCACCTCTAATTACTTCACTCACACATGCTGAAATTGGGCCAATTTAATTTCAGACCACACCCCGGTTATATTAGATTTGGACTTATTGCCGGAGATCGCTAAACCTAAGAGATGGTGGTTCAATAATAACTTATTGTATGATAAAGAGTTTTTACAGAATTTCAAATCTATATCTATCTATACTAATATAAAAAAGAGAGAGCCAAACCTTTGAGGCGGGTAATCTCAGGAACCACAGCACCAATCACAACACCCAATACAGTGTTGGAAAGTGCAGTTGCAGTAGAAGGACATAGGCTATGCAGACGCCCACCATATACATTTAAAAGGTAAATGAACCATGCCAGCAAAGGTGTCCCTTGTGGGCGTGTCTGCGTTGTGCTGTGGGCGTGTGCTGGGGGCGTGACGAACGCTGGGGCGTGTGGTACGTTTCGCCCTTAATGTCATGTCTCATATCGTGTGCTGTGGGCATGTGCTGGGGGCGTGAGCGGGGTGCTGGATTACGAAAAAAAAGCGAGCGTTGTGCCCAATATTTCATTGTTTTTTCTTCCCAGGTTCTGTACATTCCAGCTACGGGTGTCCACCCTGCTCCCTTTAAATAATCATAACCCACCCTTACTCCTTAAAATACCCCAACACCCTTAAACACTAACCCATCTTAACCCTATAAATATACCCTGTACCCCAAAACCCAAACCTAATCCTAAACCCTAAAAATACCCCTGTACCCCAAAACCCAAACCTAGCTCTGAACCCTATAAATACTCCTGTACCTAAAAACCCAAACCTACCCCTGAACCCAAAAAATACCCCTGTACCCCAAAACCCAAACCTAGCCCTGAACACTAAAAAAATACCCCTGTACCCCAAAACTGAAACATACCCCTGAACCCTAAAATACCCCTGTACCCCAAAACCCAAACCTAGCCCTGAACCCTTAAAATACCCCTGTACCTCAAAGCCCAAACCTACCCCTGAACCCTAAAAATACCCCTGTACCCCAAAACCAAAACCTAGCCCTGAACCATAAAAATAACCCTGTACCCCAAAACCCAAACCTTCCCCTGAACCCTAAAATACCCCTGTACCCCAAAACACAAACCTAGCCCTGAACCCTAAAAATACCCCTGTACCCCAAAACCCAAACCTAGCCCTGAACCCTTAAAATACCCCTGTACCCCAAAACCCAAACCTACCCCTGAACCCTAAAAATACCCCTATACCCCAAAACCCAAACCTAGCCCTGAACTCTAAAAATACCCCTGTACCCCAAAACCCATACCTATCCCTAAACCCTAAAACTACCCCTGTACACCATAACCCAAAACTATATCTGAACCCTTAAAATACCCAAACACCCCAAAATATATAATTCAGTACCCCAAAACATATACACCTATACCCTTACTTACCTTATCCAAACATAAAAAACATGCTTTTACCATTCATGCATTTACAACGAATTTCGTTGTAAATGTATGCGTGGTAAAAGCATATGTAATGCCATGCGTTGCGGAGTCATGGTACTTTCGTAATGAAAGTATGCGGAGTGATGGTATGCGGAAAGAAAGTTGCGGAATAATGGGTGTTTACCCTCCCGCGGTAAGTACATTGGTGGCACGGCGGCCCACATCTCCAGCAACATACTCATATTTTTTCATCACCGATTTGAAAAATGCACAGGTCTCTCTCATTGATGGCCAGCACCGACATACACTTTTAGACACACCTCCCGCCACAAGTTCTAGAATTGCGAACTTTAGAGCTGGGGAGCTACATTCGAATCCCAGCATCAGCTCAACATCCTGTGATTCCAGGCAAATCGCTTTGTCTCCCCGTGCCCACCACAAATGAATGTGTTCTTCTGTAATGTAAATTGTGCTCGTGCCATGTTGTCGATTTCGCGCTATATAATATTTCAAGGAAAAATAAAGTAGGGAAACTCGAGTTCACACACTACTGAACGTGCACTTTTAAGTGCATCAGCAGTGCACTGTGATTCGGAGCGTTTCACAGGCCTGTCACAGAAAAGCAAAGGCTATCAAAACGAAATCCTACAAAACAATATACTACTGGCCGGCAGCAATTCATACCCGGACAACGTCGGGACGGGCTGCTAGTGTTTTATAAAAGTGTTATTTATGCATAACATTACACCGGAAATCTCTTTCTACTTTGTTTAGGATGCGTTCAAGGCTTCTGCTCGTGGTCATATAATTAACTATGTTTCAATTAAAAAGAAGAAAGCTAATGAAGATTCTTGTGTTTTTCTTCAGTCGATTAAGCAGTTAGAAAACACATTTTTTACTACTAAGAACGATACAGCGTTACATCGGTTAATGAGTGCTAAATTTGAGTTTGATAAAAGGTCAACTGAGGAAGATGCCGGTACAGTGTTAAAAATCAATTTCAAGTTTTTTGGGGGATGCAACAAGGCTGGCAAACTTCTTGGTAATTATTTAAAGTTAAATCTCAAAAGTCTAGAATTGTTAAGATTTTAGATGAGAATGTGAATTCTCTTTTTAAAATCAAGTATATTTTGTATTGCTTTACTGATTTCTATATATATCTTTATACCACTGAAGAGGATTTGGATTCCTATTTTCAATCTTTTCCGCAAAGACAGCAACAAGACCATGATCTGTCTTTTCTAGAAGAGCCTATTTTGATTACTGAACTAAAGTCTGCTCTTAGTGCTTTACCTAAAGAGAATTGCTACTCAAACAAATGATAGATGGAATGCTTAATAAATCATACATTCACCATTTGTCACGAGATCTGGGTTATATCCATCTTTCTTTTGCTCACCATGCCACCCCAGTTTGGACCCAGCCACATGCAAATCAGTCTTGACCCTGTGCCTCATGGGAATAGTCCAGACTGACTGTCAAGCCAGGTCCTCCCTGGACCGGAAACAAGCATCCTGGGACCGGTTTCTGGGTATTATCCTTCATCAGCCAGGCTAGCTTGAATCCAGTGGCACAGTGAGCAAGGGACCCACGTCTGGACATACCCATCCAACTTTTGATGAAAAGGTCTACGCAAACATATGATAGACGGAATGCTGAATAAATCATACATTCACCCCCGGTCAAGAGATCTGGGTAATGATGGCTAAACGTTCAATTGCTATGAAGTGGGGTTCTGCTGATCGACCGTTGGTGGTGGGTTGGATGGCTGAACTGGACAGATGTATGCTAGCCGAAAAGACTATTTATAAGCTATGGGGTTGCCCTGCGAAATGGGACAAGAAGTGGGGCCACTGGAACAAATAACGTGATGAACTCTGCGAATCTCCCACAGCGGAATTGGCCATGGATCGAAATAGGCCACCGAATTGAATGCTTTATTGATTTCCTATATGATGACCTTGTATTTTGATCTCATTTCATTTTGCTGTACTGTGTAATTGAATTTTTGACTCTGCTGTGATTTCAATAAAAAGTAAAAAAAAAAGAGATCTGGGTTAAATCCATTATTCTTTTGCTCACCATGGCCCCCCCAGTTTAGACCCAGCCATATGCAAATCAGTCTTGACCCTGTGCCTCATGGGAACAGTCCAGACTGAACTCCCAAGCCAGTTCCTCCCTGGACCGGAAACAAGCATCCTGGGACCTGTTTCTGGGTATTACCCTTCATCAGCCAGGCTAGCTTGAATCCAAAGGCTAAGTGAGCAAGATGCCAAAAAGGCCTTTGACCATGTCAATTGGAAGGTCAAGATGTGGGCCTTACAATGGCATGGTTTCACTCCATCCTTTCTTAAATATGTAGGTTTATTATATTCTCACCAATGACGTCTGTCTTTCTAAAAGGTTCCCAATCTTCATATTTTCCCCTTTTACGTGGCACCAGAAAGAGATGTCCTCTTTCCCTATTGCTTTTCATTTTATCCTTAGTACCCTTCTTACATACGGTAATTAGACATAATATCGACTCCACAATATCGAATGGACAAAATATCGAGTTTAAAATATCGACAATAATAAAATGTCGATAACAAAAATATCGTTGGTCAATATATCGACTAAAATAATGATAAAAAAATATCGATTAAAAAAATATCGACTCAAAAAAATCGACAAGACAAAATATCGATAAATAGTCAAAGTAAAAAATATCGAGAATATGTAGAAAAAAGGTTAAAAAAAAAGAAATTTATTAATAGTAATATAAATTGTAGTTAATGTTTAGGAGCGGGTTGTGGGTTTATAGGGGAATAGGGTGGGAAGTAATTTAATAATAATTAATTAATTAATATATGTTTGTAATTTTTGTTAATTAATAATTAATTGGTAATTAATTAATATTAATTAGTTAATTAATTATTATAATTTTGTACATATTTTTTATTAGTAATTAATTGGTAAGTAATTATTTTTAATTAGTTAATTGCATTAATTTGAGTAATTTTTTATTATATATAATTTTGTGTTATTGTTAATTAATTAATTAGGAAAAAATATTATTAATTAATAAATTCAATTAATTATAGCTAATGTGCTAATATATTTACTTTATTGTTATTGTTAATTATTAATTAATTGGTAATTAAATAATAATACTTAATTTTGTGTAAAGGAGTATTTTTAGGGTTCAGGGTCAGTTTTCAGTTTGTGGGTAAAGGCTTCTTTTTTAGGGTTCAGGGTCAGTTTTCATTTTTTGGGTAAAGGTTTTTTTTTAGGGTTCAGGGTCAGTTTTCAGTTTTTGGGTAAAGGGGTATTTGTAGGGTTCAGGGTCAGTTTTCAGTTCTTGGGTAAAGGGGTATTTTTTGGGTTCAGGGTAAGTTTTCAGTTTGTGGGTAAAGGGGTTTTTAAGGGTTCAGGGTCAGTTTTCAGTTTTTGGGTAAAGGGGTATTTGTAGGGTTCAGGGTCAGTTTTCAGTTTGTGGGTAAAGGGTTTTTTTAGGGTTCAGGGTCAGTTTTCAGTTTGTGGGTAAAGGGTTTTTTTTAGGGTTCAGGGTCAGTTTTCAGTTTTTGGGTAAAGGGGTATTTTTAGGGTTCAGGGTCAGTTTTCAGTTCTTGGGTAATGGGGTATTTTTTAAGGGTTCAGGGTCAGCTTTCAGTTTTTGGGTAAAGGGGTATTTTTAGGGTTCAGGGTCAGTTTTCAGTTCTTGGGTAAAGGGGTATTGTTTGGGTTCAGGGTCAGTTTTCAGTTTTTGGGTAAAGGGGTATTTTTAGGGTTCAGGGTCAGTTTTGTGTTTTTGGGGTACAGGCGTACAGGGTAAAAAAAAATTATATTAAATCAATTAAATGAAATTAAAAAAAAATATATTACATTAAATTATTACGTTTTTTTAATTTTAAATGTATATGTATTAGCACCTTCCCTGATATTAGCTAGACTGGAGTTGGAATAGTAATTATTAATTGGTTAGTGTCCAGCACCTTACCTGATATTAGCTAGACGAGTTGGATTAGTAATTAATCATTGGCCAGTGTCCGGCACCTTCCCTGATATTAGCTTGACTGGAGAAGGAATAGTAAATAATTATTGGTCAGTGTCCAGCACCTTCCATGATATTAGCTTGACTGGAGTAGCAATAGTAAATATTAATTGGTCAGTGTTCAGCACATTTGCATATATTTTTACATTACTGTGTTATTATATTAAAAAATAATGCAAAATGGATGTTTTCAAAAAACTGTATTAAACATTTTTTATTTTTTGTGTACTACAATACAATCACAATCAAAAATAACATAACATTATTTTGAAATGTAGTATTCGCAGAATAACACATTATCATTGATATACATGTTGCAAATTATTCCCAAAAATTATTTAACAACATTTTTTCTGTAAATAAAAAATATTATCATCATTAACTTTGAGTAACAAGTATTTATATTGAATTAAATAAAAACCAGTTTTTATTCAGCTTCTTCCATTTATATTTAATAATGTTAATATTATATATTAATATTATTAAATATATATTTTTTAAATTTACATTTTTATAAAGTAACATGACAATTATTATATTTGCTCAAGAAATGGAAATACAAATTAAGACATTTTTTGGTACATATTTCAGACAATGTTGTTTTTAAATGAAACATATAAATATATTATGTTGTAAACTTTATAACAGTATAGGGGAACAATATGTTTAATAATAATATCTGGTATTGCAAAAAGATTATTTATGCAATTATATACTTTTATAGTACTTAGAAATTATTATAAAACATTTTGTAATAATTAATAAAAATAATAACAAATATATTTGTTATTATTAATTACTAAACATAATCATTTATTTCTTCAGGGCATTGTTTATATATTAAATGGTTATAATTGTTATATTAATAACAATAAATAAGTTATATTATTTATTATTATTAATTATTACCATAAACAATTATAATGTTTAGTTAAAAACAAACACAAAGTTATTCATATAAATGTACACAATAAGAAATTATTTACATATATTATTTCAAGTCTTACATAATTTTTTAATATTAATAATATATAATAATTACTATATATTAATTAATATTAAATATATTTATATTTTTTAAACAGTTTAAATTATAATGAGTCTAGTGTATTAATTTGTTAAAATAACAATGTGTATGTATTATATTTTTTCACTATAACATTGTATTTTCTATGATACCTTTTCAAAAATGGTTTAAGGGGACTACTTTTTTACCGCGTAAGGTTATTGCGCTTCATTCAGGACTGGAGAAGTTCGCGGTTGGGAGTTGCTTCGCGTGGAGAGAGGTAAGGTTCATTTTACATACAATTTATAACTGAGTGGTAATGTTTGAGGGTATATTCGAACTGTATAGTGTTTTTGTGTGTATGTATGAATTGTTTAAGTAGCATTTAGGTGAAATGTCGTCGTTATAGATGCGTCGTGTATGTTTTAGTTCTAGTGTTATTTTAAGTGTTAGGAAATGTCTTCTTACATGGTTAATGTTAATTGTGAGTGTATTTACAAATGTTATGGGCTATTTGTGGGTGGGTTTCGTTATGTCTGTTTTTTTACAGGTTCCGGTTCCTCGCATGAAAACTACATGGTAGGAAGCGTGTTTTTTTCCGGAGAAACTAATGTATGACTTATTATGGTTATATTTTGACATGTATCTCCTATTTTTCGTGTTTGCCAGGAGCGGATTTTACATTTTTTAAACATTTTTCGGGTTTTTGGAGGGTTTCGAATTGGATTGATACATTCATATGCGTGACCGTTTTTTAAAAGTTGTGTGTATATCACTTTAAATACTAAAGTGTCCACACTACTGTTTTCGGGATTTCCTAGAGTGTTTATTTCTTTTTTACTTAATTTTTGGGTTTTTGAGGGTTTCCCATATTGGAATTGTCCTATATTGGAATGGATTGTATGGATTGTATTTTGCTTGATTACGTCTTTTTCATCTACAAAAATTGTAAGTATTTTAAGTACTTTTTTTATTGGGTGGGAAATGTCGATCTTTATGTAATGTGTATGTGTGATGTAATTATAAATATTGCATATTTGTTCAGAAATAATGTCCCAAATTTTGATAAGTTCGTTAAACAAATATGTATTATTTATAATTGTTTACAAATGTTTATGATTTTTAAATTTACCATTATTGTAAGAAGATATTAGTATATTTTGTAGACATTTTTATAGTAGGCTTTTAGCTATTATTGACAGGTATTCTAATCCTCTAGTTGTAGGATATAGTGTGACTTGACTTTGCAGTAGTCGGTACATTTGTTTAGTTTGTTTAGTGAGTTTTGGACCGATTTGGGTCACAGATTGTTCCATTCTTAGTTCTTGATAGCTTTGTTCTTTTTTCAAAGCTTCTAGTAGGTTATGGAATGTGGGTTTGCCTCTGCTTGTGGTAGCTTGGAAAGCATTATGCCACCCTTCTACACTGTTGTTTGTTTTAGCCTCTTGGTTTAAAGTACTATGATAGACATTCCACCAAGGGATTTGGAATTTGGGTTGTCGTCGATGTCCAGATCTGTGCAACCTTCCCACCCAAGTATCTTTGAAATAGTCCAGTAATGGGGTTAGTTTATCTTCATTCCTCTTGTAATATGTGCTATCAATTAATAAATTGTAGTGTTCCGCTACATCGGTAACAGGAACGTAGGCCAGTGCTATCAATTTTTTAATTTGATAGGCAAAGGTGCTATCTGTTGAGTATAGAATACTTAAAGTTGATTTCTGGAGATGCCTCCATATGCTCTGATTGAAATGATAATAGCAACCCTGGATTGCTATGTGGGGAAATGTTCTCAAAATGCTATTAATCATAGCTAATTCGAAATCAATAATTATTTTTTGTGGAAAATAATTATTGATTTCTGTTTTGAGAACATTTAATATTTCTGTATAAGTGTTTTGCTGTTTGTTGGGTAGCAAACAGTAAATGAAAGGGATGTTATAGTTATGGTATAAACCGTGGATGGAATATAGTTGATAAAAAGGTTTTGGGCATGGTTTAAATGTTCCATCCATCATCCAATGGGGACACTGTTGGATTTTTCTTAAATTACTTGCAGTTGCAAACATAATGATTCTGTTTGTACTGCTTTCATTGTCAAAAGGATAAATTTGTCTTTATTGTGTGTGATGCACATTTCTGGTGAAATAATAATTTCCTCAAAAGTAGTAGGGTTGGGTTGGGTTGTGCTAGTGAGTCTTTTAGTGCGTGCAATTGTGCGTTTCAGGGAGTCAATAGAGGGTAGTTGACCTGAAGCATGGGCTGGGACTTTTAACAGTTCTTCCTTAAGGATTTGTGTTGTTGGTTTATCACTTTGTGTGCTAGCAGTTTTAATACTTTCTAAAGCATCTCTTATTTCAATTTCTGTGACATTTGGGGGATGATTGTGTTCCCTGGTAAATAACACATTAGTTTCCTCAGTAGTAGCCCTCCCATAACATTTGTTTGAGTGATATTTGGTACACTTCCAAAAAACTTTTCTACCACTTTGTCTTTCCTGATTATAAACATAACCCATATAACATAACAGTAATTTATTTTTCTGTGACATAACAAATTCTGCACCTTCTGTCATTTTGTTTTACTTGTTCTAGGAAAGAGTAGAAAGAAACAAAATCAAAATACATATATTTCACTTTGTGGTGCAAACATAATTAATGATGTATTTATACTTACAGTTACTAAAAGTAGTAATCAGAAATGCAGAACTGTATTTTGAAGGATTTTCTTGTATGTATTTCTTTATTTACGGTTGGTATGAAAATATAGAAATGCTAAGTTAATGTTTACACATAACAAACGTTTTTCCTAGGAAAAAGCAGTTTTCTATTTTGCTTAGTAGTACATTTGATGTAAACATTACATATACTTACTTGTTTAAATAGTTGAGTTGTAGTATTTGGTGCAGTTTATCAAGGTAGTAAAGTTCAGATCTGTAGAGAAGATAGAATAAATAAATGTAAATTATTATAAATAATATTTGGAACCGTTGGGAAATGTAAAATATTTAAAAGTATACTAACTTCTAAATAAGTAGTTTTCTTTGCTGTAGGTAGAATAGATGTATGATGTATTCAGAATATCTGTAGAGGAAATATAAAATATGTAACATGGTGTTAAGAACATAGTTTGCGTTTTTTTCGGAAGTTTTAGACAAATTACAAGTATACTTACATTTTTTACAAGGGTAGTCTTGTCTTTTGGTATAGTTGATGTTGGATGTTGTTATAGGATCTGTAGGGAAGATGTAATATGCAAGATATGATGTTTACAAAATAGCATTTTTAATATTGGGTGTTTAATAACAAAAACATATATACTTACATGTTTAATTATTGTAGTTTTATACATTTGTAGTGTTGAAATAGGAAAATCTCAGAATATCTGTGAATAAAATGTTTAAAATAAAGAATGAATCTTGTAAAATAGTGTTTAAAAACAGCAGTTGGTGTATAACAGAGCATTAATATATACTTACTATCTGATTTTCCAGGTGAAGAAATATGAGCATGTATTAGGAATTTATTTGGAGTAGTTTCTATCAGAAATGTAGGAGGAGAAAAAAATAAAATAAGTGCAAGAGTTAGGAGATATAAGTAAAATAGTACACTACTAATTTAGATTTCTAAATAATGCACTGTAACTTACTTGAATAATTAGCTAGTGAGCTGGATCTTTAAAGATGTTTGTTCAGGAACAAAATCTTCAGAGTGTTGGCATCTTCTTTCTATAGAGTTAGCAGCAACAAATGGTAGAATGCATGTATCCCTTTTATATTATGTGTATTTTGTGTGTTTGTTGATGTGAGAATGGTGGTATGTGGTGATTTCCGCATTAAAGCAGGTTAGTTGTTAAATAAAATAGATGTGTAAGTGAAAGAAAGTAATGATAATGTTTGTTAAATGTAAAGAATATTTTAAAAATGATAGAACGCATTTAATAGAATGTATAGCAAAAGTAGATAAATAGGAATGTTATAAAAGTAACAGGTATTATATGTAAAATGTATTTTGTATAGAGCAATGATTTTATTGATGATTAATATGGTATTTTAGACATGAAAGGGTACAAAAATGAACTCGATATTTTTTGTGAAAACGATATTTTAGTACTCTATATTTTAGTAGTCGATATTTTTGTAGTGTTAGGGGTAATTTCATGATAAACGATATATTAGTAGTCGATATTTATGTAGGCGATATTTATGTTCTCGATATTCTAAAGAGTCGATATTTTTGACTCAATATTTTTGTTGTTTGTGTAATAAGTATAGAAAGTCGATATTTTTGTCGTCGATAATTTTTCAACGATATTTTAGCAAGTCGATAATGTGACCGTCGATAATATTTCAGTGATCCCTTACATACATTATGTAATTCACCATCATTCCTTGGATTTCAACATAAAGATACTAAAATTAAGTTCTCAGCCTATGCTGATGATGTAATTCTTTATGTCTCTCAACCGGAAACATCAATCCCGGCTTTTACTAATCTTTTATCATTGTACTCTAGTCTATCTGGATACAAACTTAATTTTTCAAACTCTGAAATGCTCCCTCTCAATAAATATTGTTTGAAGAGTATGTTCGATGGTACTGGGCTTAATTTGTCTCCGCATAACATCAAGTGTTTAGGGATTAAATATTCTACTTCCATGGCAAAGACAATCCAGATCAACTTAAAAAATGTTCATCATAAGATTCTTCGAAAGACAGAGAAATGGTCCCCGTAATACTTATCTTGGTGGGTAAGGTTGTCCACTATCGAGATGATGTTTCTACCTGTTCATGTTACCTATTAAATTACCAGCGACATTTTTTAAGTTATTAAATAAGTCAATTACAGCGTTTTTATGGAATGGTAAAAAAGCGTGCATCGCTTTAACATCTCTTTGTAAACCCAAGGAGTTGGGAGGTGTAAATGTCTTTGTTTTAAAACAAGTCTTACCTTGTCTTACCTTATATGGAAGGTATAGACTCTCCACCTTATAGTATTTGGCGCAGGTTGGAGGATTTACGTCACCATTTCCTTTTTATTCTTTACATTTTTTTTCGAAACCTCCACAAACTTTTTCTGCTCCGTCCATTAAGTATTTCAGTCTTGTGTCTTCCCTTATCAGGTCCTTATCCCCGATACAGCAGTTCTTAGAATCCTCCATATGGCATAACAAATCTCTCAATTTTGATCCGAACTATCTTTTGGAAAAATTGGGCCTCAGCAGGTGTAATTCAAATTAAACAATTGCGGTGTGACATTACTCCTCATACCTTTTCAGAAATCCAAAACAATATTTGCTATTTCTTCTAGTTTTTTTTCTTTTTTTTAACATAACTTTATTTATTTTGTGATATTTACTATTCCTTTTAGTTATGCTGTCAAATATGAGTCTCTCAGAAATGTTCTTTGGCAAGCCATCTCTACACTTATTCAGTCCCAATCTCATGTATGCTCCTCCCCTCCTGTTCCAATTGTAATATTGTCATCCCTTAAAACTTCATATATATAAATATATGCATCACGTTACTCCTTCCCACCCTAAGTCTAAAGTTGAGATATTGTGGGAATCTGACCTTCAGCATTCCCTATCTTTAAGAGATTGGGGTTGCATTTGGAATAAAATACACCATACATCGCACAGTGCTAGCACTACACAAACCCTTTATTATTTTTCTAATAGACTATATATTACCCCATTATCTTTGCAAAAATATTACCTGCAACTTTCCAACAAGTGCTGGTCTTGTAAAACTCTTCCTGGTACATATTTACACATGTTTTTTCATTGTCTACAAACCACTGTTTTTTGATAGCAGGTTTGTAGGAGTATTTCCATTATTTGTTCTATTGATTTCCCTTTTGATGTCAAGGGCAGTTTTTCTAGCATGTTCTGCCTGCTTTTGGCCACTACGTTCTAAATTAGGTACATTTTTAAATCTGTCACTTGCTATTGCCTTTCAGGTTATTACATCTAGCGGGAAAAATAATGCTGAAAATATGAATGGTACTAGTTGGTGGAATCTTCTCTGTTGTCATCAAAGACTTGACACAGCAGCAGCTACATCGACGCTACAAATGATGAATAAGGATATCTTTTGGTCTCCACTTACTGGATATTTAAATAAAAAGTGTAAGGCCTCTAGAGAGTCAACAACGGTTTTCCGGCCACCATGATAGCTGTTTCCCCTATTCATTAAATTGCTTTTTCTCCTATTCTTTAAATTATTTTATCTGAGTATTTTCCATTGTTACTATGTGAGATAAGTTGTTAATAATGTGACTTTATTACATGAACTAATTATTAGATAATATAGTCAAGTCAAGTCAAGTCAAAATTTGTATAGCGCGCTACTCACCCAGAGGGTCTCAAGGCGCTTAAGGGAGAGGAGTTCGCTACTGATCGAACAGCCAGGTTTTGAGTTGCTTTCTGAAGGAGAGGTGGTTCTGTGTAAGACGGAGGTGGGTTCCAGGTCTTGGCCGCCAAGTAGGAGAAGGATCTTCCTCCCATGGTGGCTCTTCGGATGCGTGGAATCGCGGCGAGGGCTTGGTTGGACGATCGTAGTTGGCGAGTGGGGGTGTAAAAGGTCAGGCGAGTGTTGAGGTATCTGGGTCCTAGGTCGTGGAGTGCCTTGTGTGCGTGGGTGAGGAGACGGAACGTGATTCTCTTGTTGACGGGGAGCCAGTGCATGTCTCTCAGTTGACCGGATATGTGGTTGTGGCGAGGTAAGTCTAGGATGAGTCGAGCGGAGGCGTTCTGAATGCGTTGAAGTCTTTTCTGAAATTTGGCTGTGGTTCCGGCGTAGAGGGTGTTTCCGTAGTCCAGTCGGCTGGTGACAAGTGCTTGGGTGACCTTCTTCCTTGTTTCGGTGGGGATCCATCGGAAGATCTTTCGGAGCATGCGTAGGATGTTAAAACATGATGATGAGACGGCGCTGACTTGTCTGGTCATCGAGAGGGAGGAGTCTAGGATGAATCCCAAGTTGCAAGCATGGTCCGTTGGTTTGGGTGCGCTGCCTAGGGCCGGGGGCCACCATGAGTCGTCCCAGGCAGAGGGGGATGATCCTAGGATGAGGACTTCTGTCTTGTCTGAGTTCAGTTTAAGGCGGCTGTTTTTCATCCACTCGGCTACGTCTTTCATCCCTTCGTGTAGGTTGGTTTTGGCGGTGGTTGGGTCTTTGGTGAGGGAGAGGATCAGCTGGGTGTCGTCTGTGTAGGAGAAGATGTTGAGGTTGTGTTGGCATGCGATGGATGCGAGGGGGCTCATGTAGACGTTGAAGAGGGTGGGGCTGAGCGATGATCCTTGTGGAACGCCGCATATGACTTCGGTGGCCTCTGATCTGAAAGGGGGGGGGCGGACTCTCTGGGTTCTTCCGGCGAGGAAGGAGATGATCCAATCCAATGCCTTATCTTGTATCCCGACGTCCCTGAGGCGTTGTACAAGGGTGCGGTGGAGTGGTGTGGCTCACTGGTTAGAGGCGGCAGACCCGGAAGCAGAGGACGGCCCGGGACCAGGGTTCAATTCCTGACGCGGCAGGGTCGTGAACCAGGGTAAGCGGACTCGATAATTCTCGCCTTGGTGCCTACTCTAACCAGGGATCACACTCGGCAACTCTGGGCATTAGCTTGCCTCATCTCCACAACGGCCCCCCACAAACGCCGAGGATGCCTGGTTTCACCTTGTAGAGACCCAGGAGGGAACATCTCACAGGGAAAGCCAGGACGGGTTCCCCAGCGGTCTATAGCGCCAGGACACCTCCGGGTAGCAGTGCGCTTTACAAGACACACACATTTACATTTACATTTGTGGTGGCAGACCGTGTCGAACGCTGCGGAGAGGTCCAGGAGGATGAGGGCCGCTGTTTCCCCGTTGTCGAGCAGAGTCCGGATGTCGTCTGTGGCTGCGATGAGGGCGGTCTCGGTGCTGTGGTTGGCTCGGAAGCTGGACTTTGAGGGGTCGAGGGAATCGTTAGACTCGAGGAAGGCGGCGAGCTGATTGTTGATGGTCTTCTCTATGACTTTGGCGGGGAACGGGAGGAGCAAGATGGGGCGGTAGTTCTTAAGTTCGGTGAGGTCTGCTGTAGGTTTCTTCAGGAGGGCGCTGAGTTTGGCATGTTTCCAGCTTTCCGGGAAGGTAGCGGTGTTGAAGGAGCAGTTGCTGATGTCCCGGAGATGGGGTGCAATGACGGAGTCAGCCTTGTTGAAGATGTGATGGGGGCATGGGTCGGTTGGCGATCCGGAGTGGATGGAGCTCATCAAGCGGATGGTGTCTTCAGTGCTGATCGGGGTCCAGGCGTGAAGAGTGGTGGTGGGGGGTTTCGGTTCAGTGGTGAGGGAAGTGGACTGGTCGCCGAAGCTGTTATGAATGTCTGCGATCTTGCTGTGGAAGAACGAGGCTAGAAATTCGCAGAGGTCTTGAGAGGGAGTGATGTGGTTGTTGCCGGCGCTGGGATTGGTGAGCTCTTTGACAATGCTGAAGAGTTCCTTGCTGTTTTGGGCATTGTTGTCTAGTCGATCCTTGAATGCTGATTTCTTGGTGGTGAGGATCAGCTGGTGGTGTTTGCGGGTGGCGTTCTTGAGGGCGGTCATGTTGTCTGTGGTTGGGTTTCTTCGCCAGGCTTTCTCGAGGGTGCGGCAGGTCTTTTTGGAGTTCTTGAGGTCGTCGTTGAACCATGAGGCTTTTTTGCTTCCTGGCTTATTGGGATGGTTTTTCAAGGGTGCTAGTTCGTTAGCGCAGTGGGTGATCCACTGTGCGAGATTGATGGCTGCTTGATTTGGGTCAGTTGATACGGCGGGAGGGTTTTGGTTCAGAGATGTGGTGAGCTGGTCGGTGGTGATTTTGTTCCAGTTTCTGCGGGGAATTTGTTGCGGGTGGTGGTGGGTCTTGGTCTTTCTGAAGCTAAAGTGGACGCAGCTGTGGTCTGTCCAGTGGAGTCCCGTGATGTGATTGAAGGAGATGTGCTTGCTAGAGGAGAAGATTGGGTCGAGCGTGTGTCCGGCGTAGTGGGTGTGGGTGTTCACCAGTTGTTTGAGCTCGAGATTGGCGAGGTTATCCAGCAGGGTGGTGCTGTTGTTGTCGTTCTTGTTTTCCAGGTGGAAGTTGAGGTCCCCTAGGAGAATGTAGTCATCGGAGGGGAGGGCGTGTGGGCTGACAAAGTCAGCGATGTCTTCGCTGAATTGTGTGCGGGGTCGTGGGGGTCTGTAAATGAGGGTGCCTCTGAGTGTGGTCTTGGGGTCGGTGTGTATCTGGAAGTGGAGGTGTTCGGTGGCTATGGGGGTGTCGTCGAAGTTGGTCGAGATGCGGATGGTGTTCTTGTGGACGATGGCGATACCTCCTCCTGTTTGGTTGATGCGGTCCCTTCGGATGATCTTGTATCCGTCCGGGATGGCTATGGCGATGTAGGGTGCTGATGAGGCGTTCATCCAGGTTTCCGTGAGAAAGACGACGTCCGGCGATGTGGTGTCGAGTAGGTTCCATAGTTCAATGGCGTGTCTGTGGACCGAGCGGGTGTTGAGCAGGATGCACTTCAGGTGGTTGTTGTTGGAGCTCTGTTTGGTGTTTGTGGTTGTAGTGTGGGTCCTGATGCAGCAGAACTTGCAGGATTGGCAGGTGAAGGGTCCATGGGTGCTTCCTGGGGCGGCTCGGTGGCAGTCGTGGAGGCGGCCGGTGTTGAGTGCGGTAAGGGTTGCGGCGTTGTAAGTTCGGCGGGCGGGATGGCCTTTGCGGGGTCCGGGCGCCCGCTGCGTGAACGCTGCGTGTATGTGACTCTGCCATAAGTGGAGAGTGGAGGGGGGCAGAGTAGGGAGGGGCAGCGGGGAGGCGGGAGCGGGGTGGCGAGGTCCGGGGATGCTCGAGGAAACGGGGGTGGGGCCGCGGGGAGCAGCGGCGGGGAGCAGGGAGGGTTAAGAGCACAAAAACAATGCAGGCGAGATCGGGGCCACAAGTAAGGCAATACAGTAAGGCAATACAATACCAATACAAGTAAGGCAATACGATACCAGGCTCCATTGGGGCACAATCAGGAATACAGTAAGACAATACGATACCAGGCTGGCGATTGCAGGCGAGATCGGCACAGGGAAAGGCCAAGGAGGCACAAGGAAGGCCAAGGAGCGGGTGGAGCGACCGTTTCTGACTAGGTCAGGACGGTCACAGCTCTTCACGTCGCGGGACTTCCTTTTTGTTTATCAGTGGGAGGGAGGAGCAGCTGGGAGGCGGGAGCGGGGTGGCGAGGTCCGGGGATGCTCGAGGGAACGGGCGTGGGGACGCGGGGGAGCAGCGCAGGGAGCGAGGAGGGTTAAGAGCACAAAAACAATGCAGGCGAGATCGGGGCCACAAGTAAGGCAATACAGTAAGGCAATACGATACCAATACAAGTAAGGCAATACGATACCAGGCTCTATTGGGGCACAATCAGGAATACAGTAAGGCAATACGATACCAGGCTGGCGATTGCTGGCGAGATCGGCACAAGGAAAGGCCAAGGAGGCACAAGGAAGGCCAAGGAGCGGGTGGAGCGACCGTTTCTGACTAGGTCAGGACGGTCACAGCTCTTCACGTCGCGGGACTTCCTTTTTGTTTATCAGTGGGAGGGAGGAGCAGCTGGGAGGCGGGAGCGGGGTGGTGAGGTCCGGGGATGTTAGAGGGAACGGGGGTGGGGCCGCGGGGGAGCAGCGGCAGGGAGCGGGGAGGGTTAAGAGCACAAAAACAATGCAGGCGAGATCGGGGCCACAAGTAAGGCAATACAGTAAGGCAATACGATACCAATACAAGTAAGGCAATACGATACCAGGCTCTATTGAGGCACAATCAGGAATACAGTAAGGCAATACGATACCAGGCTGGCGATTGCAGACGAGATCGGCACAAGGAAAGGCCAAGGAGGCACAAGGAAGGCCAAGGAGCGGGTGAAGCGACCGTTTCTGACTAGGTCATTTGACCTAGTCGGTTATTT
>NW_028247436.1:0-44571 GCF_964263255.1 Lissotriton vulgaris | reverse complement strand
GGTGGAAATCCATTCAGCCGTTCGGGCTAAAAGTGAGGTTGACCGCCCTATGGAAATTAACATGGGGAAAACATGTGTTGGGACCCCTCTTTTATCTCTGCCCCCGCTTGACGAATCCCCCCAAACTTTCAGGGAAGGACCGGAGCACCGCGAGGCAAATTTGAGGAAATTTTCAGGCAGATTCCTTAACCGGCGCCAAAGTTATTCCCAATAGAATGTTGCGATTTCCCTATTGAAAATAATCCTAACTATAACTACCTACTGGCGACCGCCAGTAGGTAATATATATATATTACCTACTGGCGGCGGCCAGTAGGTATATATAGTTAGGACCTAGTTTCCATAGGAAATCCCTAACATTCTATAGGGAATAACTTTGGCGCTGGTTGATGAATCTTCGCAAATTTCTCAAAGAAGATGGCTCGCTCCGCTCCTCTCCTTCCCTGAAAGTTTGGGGGGGATTCGTCAAGTGGGGGCTGAGAAAAAAGGGGGGCCCCAAAACGTGTTTTCCCCATGTTAATTTCCATAGGACCTTTAGACTCGGCTACAGCCCGAACGGCTGAACGGAATTATTTGAAATTTGGTAAAATGGAAGAGACTGGTTCGCAGATTACGCTTTTCCTTAAATGGTGTAAATCCGTCCAGTATTTGCTGAGAAAATTGCATTTAAAATTAATTATATATCTATAAGCGCGCACGCGTGCGCGCACTGTCCCCGCCTGCCTGCCTGAAATGGGGCCGCCGCGCTGCCCGCGGCGACCCGGAAGTGCTGGGGACGGCTGGCCAATCCCAGTGCGGCCGACTGGAAATGCCCGCCCCGCCGCGAGGGGGAAGAAGGAAGATGGCGGCTGACTCTGCAGGGCTCCCGTGATGGGAGGGAGCCCTGCCACCTGTAAGAAAAGCGTCATCTGCGGCTGACTGCCCAGCTGACTGCCCAGCTTGTTTTTGTCCCCGCCTGCCTGCCTGAAATTGGGCCGCCGCGCTGCCCGAGGTGACCAGGAAGTGCTGGGGCCGGCCGGCCAATCCCAGCGCGGCCGGCCGGCAATGCCCGCCCCCGCCCTTCATCATGGCTCGGTCCGCTTCGGGAGCAGGTCAGCCCGTCATGTCAGCCCAGGGAGGTCCGGCGCCTGCCGCGGAGGGAGCGCTGGCCGCCTCCCTCTGGTGCTGTCAGCGGAGCGCGGTCAGAGCACTTCCCCTCCCACACTCCCTGCGGGCGAGACAGGCGTGACTGAGGGAGGAGACAGGCAGAGACCGCGCGGGAGGCAAGAGCCTGCCGGCGGGCTTTCTGTCCTTTTCCTCAGCTGCCTGCGCACCGAGAGAGGACGGGCCGTTGGCGGGCTCAGTCCCTGGCTACCCCCGCGCTACAACCACCTGTGTGACTGGGGGTGGGGTACAGGGGCAAGGAGACTCGAGGGGTGCTCAAACATCACGGGTAAGAAAGGGGTTGCCTATCGAACCTGGAAGTCCCCGGAAATAAATGGCAACTCTTCTTTTGCCAAAGATATTAACATAATTCATTTTCCTATCTCCCTCTTTAAAGCAGCCATCAAACCCACGCAACACATATATGTCTCCTTGCAGCAACATTTCCCTATAGGGGTGTTCAGTGAATGTCGATGTATGGGAGCAGATACACTAGGCTTGATTGGGGGGGATGGGCCAGGGCTTTAGAGAGAAGAGAAGGGCCCTGGCATAATATATATATATATATATATATATATATATATATATATATATATATATATATATATATATATATATATATATATATATATATATATTAAAGATGGGTTTCCAGTTTCACCAATCTTTCACTGCAAACATCCAAGCACTCACGAGCAGAGTTTTTCAAAAGCTTTATTTAGGCAATACCATCAACGCGTTTCGGGAGTCAAGCTCCCTTGATCACGATGTTTTTGCGTTGGTCAGAGCCTCCCTTTTCACATACATGCAAGGTGATAAAAACAGTAAAATGACTCACAATGAAACACACTGTTGATGTAAATACAGCGGCCATCTTAACATTTTCCCAGTATATGTAACAGTGATATTGAGATGAATACCACATTGCAAAACCTCGCTAATCAAAGCATTTATAAGGGAATGATTGAAAAACGCTATAAGTAAAAGAGATATTTACAACATTATCTCTTAAATAAAACGTTTACAATTTTTCAAAGTGCAAGTGCATTTTTCATTTCACAGAAACATATTAGCTCCTTTGTGCAAAGCTGCGCATTTGAACTGAGGCAAGTGCCTATTCCAATTGAGCATTAACCCTATCAATGAAGCGAGAAAGATTCATCTTTAATCACTTATGTTTGTCAAAACAACTCGCTGTATTTAACTTAGCACAGTCCGGTTTCATGTGAGTTTGTCCTGGCTCTGACAATCAAGTTTATATTGCTCAAACTTGTGGGAATTTTGCTAATGCAAATGCTCTCAATCAGTTCTACCTTATTATATTCATAAAGTGCAAGTGCTTTAGTTAACAGGCATTTATACACTGTAAACAATATATATATATATATATATATATATATATATATATATATATATATATATATATATATATATATATATATATATTCACTGAAAAAACCATAGGTTTCACACCAGTTATAGTTAGGAATTAGCATTTAAAAAACCTATTAAATTCACTGAAAAAACCATAGGTTTCACACCAGTTATAGTTAGCTGGAAATTTTACTGATATAAAACCATTAAAATTCCCACGTTATAGTTAGTCGGACTCACTATAACTTGCGCGTGCAATGCACTGCTGATGACATCACATATTACATCACTCATGACATGGTCAGTGACATCACTCATGACATCACTGATGACATCTCAAATGACATCACTGATGACATCGTCCAGTGAATGTGTATCTTTCTGAAAAATAAATATATTTTATATATGTATATGTTAAGGTCGATGGAAGAATAAATGTTTAAATAAGTGTCTAAATGGATGTTTTTTAAAAAAAAATTGATTGGTTAACTGGCTTATTGAGTGTATCTTAGTGAATACATATATTAGCGAGTAATGTTTAAATATTTAAATATATGTATCAGTGTTTTACTTTGTGTATAAGTGGCTGCATGGGTTGGTGAGTAGCTACATGTGTGTGTATATGGGTTATTAGATGTTTTTTTAGTATCAGTATGAGTGTCTGTATGGTTTGGTGGGGCTGTTACTTACCACATAGATGCATGAATGCAAAACTCATTATTTATATGTGTTTTGAAGACAGCATATGTGCTGGACTGTATGGGTGGATGAGTGTGTATATGTGTGTGTTAGTGAGTGAATGCCTCTCTCACTAGTGTCTTTATGAGTAACTACATATGTTTTAATCTTGTATATATGAGCATTGATGTATATAAGTAAGTATATGTGAGAGTGAGAGATTGAAAGAGTTCCTGTTTAAATAAGTATGTGTTTCTGTAAGTCATTGTTTAAGAGAGTAAGTATGTGTAAGTTTCCTTAGAAGTAATGTGCTAATGTGTGTATAGTTGTATATGCAAATAAATGGATGTTTATTAGTTTATTTGCATGTGTGAGTATATGTATGAGTAAGTTTTTGATGACTGTCGGTGTGTAACAGAATGAATAGGGGTATCACTACATATGATGAATGAGTATATGTATGAGTGAATACATAAAACTGTTGGTGAATGTGTGAATTTGTATATAGATGGTGAAATTACTGAATTGGTTGTTGTAACTGGTATGGGTATATGCACTTTTTTGAAAATGTTAGTTTCTATTTTTCAATATGTGTTTCAAAGGTTACTTTACAGTGAGAGGAGGGCTGTCACTGTGTCACAAGGATGGTGTCATCAGTGATGTCATGAGTGATGTCACTGACCATGTCATGAGTGATGTAATATGTCATGTCATCAGCAGTGCATTGCACGCGCAAGTTATAGTGAGTCCGACTAACTATAACGTGGGAATTTCAATGGTTTTATATCAGTAAAATTTCCAGCTAACTATAACTGGTGTGAAACCTATGGTTTTTTCAGTGAATTTAATAGGTTTTTTAAATGCTAATTCCTAACTATAACTGGTGTGAAACCTATGGTTTTTTCAGTGAATTTCATAGGTTTTTTAAATGCTAATTCCTAACTATAACTGGTGTGAAACCTATGGTTTTTTCAGTGAATTCCATAGGTTTTTTTTAATGCTAATTTTTAACTTTTTGTAGGGCTTCATACCTATGTACTTTTTAGTGAATTTCTAAGCTTATTTTTTCACAAATGTCTTTAGCTGAGAAAGGTATGTTTTTCAAAAAATGAACACTATAATGTATATTAAGATACTATTTTTATTTTAAAAGAGTATTTTACTTTTTTTTTTATATATTTGACTTTGGAGCGCTCCCGGTGCGCGTTCCAGTGAACGCCCTGGTGCGCGTACCGTCAGCGCTCCAACAAAAAAAAAAGAAAAAAAAATTAATGAAGGAGTGACCATAAGGAATGGGGACAGAGAGAGTGTTGTTAAGAGAAAGAGAGCTAAAGGGAGGAACACAGAGGGACTGTGTAATAGATAGTAAGACAGATAAAAAGTGTAAGAGGAAGTAACTGAGAAAAGAAAAATGAATAAGGGAGAAAAAGAAAAGAAGAAATAGGAAGAAGACTAAAGCAGAGGTTCTGGGAGAATGTAAATGGATGATGAAAGTAAAAGGAAGGACAGTTAAGTATGGGAATGACAGGTAGTGACGGAATGAGAGGAAAGGAATAGTAGTGTCGGAGGGAAAGTAAATAGCAGTGAATATAAGCAAAGAGGGGTGAAACAGGGTACATGTAAGTGAATAAGGGTAAGACATGGGGAATAATAGAGTGAAAGAAGAGAGAGAGTAAAAGAAGGAGTGTCACAAAGGGACTAAGTGAACCAGTAAAAAAGGTAAGTGAAGGAGTGTGCATAGACAGAGGTACTGAAAGAAGTTGAATGTGGTAGGAAGTAAACATGGAAGAAAAGAATAAGTGAGAAAAGCAAAGTAAGGAAACAGGGGTGAGGTAGGGTGAGAGAAAAATAGTGAAAATAAAACCAAAGGTGATAACAAAAAAAAATTTGTAAACACACTTACCATATAATCAATGCAAACTTGTATCTGTGAAAGATAAAAGAAAAAACACGTTATAATTACTTAAAAATATATAATAAAATAGAAGAAACAGTTCATGAGGTTTAAAAATCTACAAAAGTTTACTAAGAAATGAAGCAATAGTGAAGGATACAAAAACAGAAAGAAAGTAATGTAGAAAGAGAAAAAAAAGGAAAAAGAAATAGAAAGAAAACAAATTCCTAAAGATAAATAAGATACTAAAAGAATGTAAGATATCAAAACAAAATCAGTAAAGATAAGAAAATAAAAGAAAAATGAGTGAAAAGGAGAGAAGTCTGATTGAGAAACTATAAATAAAAAAGAGGAATAGAAGATGATTGAGAGTGAGTGAAGTGAAGTCACAGAGTGAAGGGATGAAAGGAATGAAGTTAGTATAGAACGATGGATAAAACAGGAGTGAGAGAGTAAGTACACAGAAAGACAAAAGGAAGAACTAAGTGAACTACAGTACAATGAGTGCGAAAGAAAAAAAAATGGAGAAAAAGAAAGAGAGGGTTAGGAAACTAAAGCAGTGGTACTGTGAGAATATGAAAAAGATAAAAAGTGGTGCAAGGAACAGAGGAAATGCAGACAGTTCCTATTAGATTGAGAAGTTGTGAATGAAGTGCACTAAAGAAACAGCGATGAAAAAAGAGTGTAAATTAGTAAAGAGAGGTAAATAATGGTGAAAAAGAAAATGAGTGTAAGACAATGTGAACACAATATAAATTACACAATGCAAACTACACAATAACTTCTACAATATGTTACATTATTTATTTTTGCTGTTCTCAGAATATATTGAATTTCACTTAAATTAGTGAGATCAAAGTCTTCATCATATAACAGCGGGAAAAAAAACACAATCTAAAAGATTGTGTTTAAAAAAACCCATTCAAACATACATCTCATATATGTACACTAATCTTTGATTCACTTACTTTTCCGTGAGGCCAAATTGCAGATAGTGAAGGTCCTTTTGGTGGAAAAAAAGTCTGCTGTGCTCTATAACTTCCATTTCATCGACTTCCTATGAAAAAAGATCTAAGAACATCATATCTTACACTTTCCTCACGGCCAATTTGTGTCAGATATATCAGTATTTTTTACTTTGAGATCCACTTAAAGTATCTACATGAGATAAATAATTTAAAATATTAGATTAACTAACTAACTAACTAACTTTTATTATCTATTCCTGTCTTCAAAGGCCAATTCCCTTTACTAAAACTTTGGTTTTAAAAACACTAGATAAGAATTTGTAGAGTCATAAGGCAAACGTTGTTTATAAGTTAAATGAGAATCATTGCAGTAACTCCATCCATTTTCAGATTTTAAGTAGCATGTATAATGTCCTGAGGTTGTCGAAGATCCATCATGATAAATAATAACTTCAGTTGTAAAGGTTCTTCCTGAAATTGATAACTGAGAAGCTACAAAATTTTTGATAGAAGTTGTCAATTTAGTTCCATCAGGTCTACATCGTTGGAAAACTAAAATGATATACTGACCATAACTTTGTGTAAATAATGTGGATACCATTGGATAGTTACATTGGGTACACACCATATTATGATCTGCTGCTTTAACTAGATTTTTAAATGACACTGATTTACAGTCTGGTAAAGTCAAATATAAAAATCTTTCAGTGTCTATTCTAGTAGTACTTGATGAACTACAATTTTGGCAGTCATGCTGCCATTGATAAGAAAGGCTGAAAAGATTATCTACATCTACACCTTCATCTTCCAAAACACCAAACATATACAATAAAAATTCCTGACAATCCTGCTGAATGTTCTGTGAAAATTTATCTTGACCAGAACACATATCTAAAATATTTCGAATTTCTGTTACACTTTCTATTTGTGCTGTAACACTGCTACATTTCTCAAACACAGAATTCAATAAACCACACAATCTTTGATCCCGATTTTCAACAATCTGTTCTTGTAAACTTTTAAGAAAAAAAACAACATTAATCACTACATTAGCATAGCAGTTGACACCAGAACTATTTTCAAACTGAAATCCAACAACATTTTCTCCACAATTCTTTTTCTTCCTGTTTTCAATTACAGTTTTCTCTACTTTTTGTCTTTTTGCAAATACCTCACTACAATTATCCTCATTTCTTCTTTTTCGGCCTACCACACGTTTTTCAAACAGAGGATATTGAGGCAAATGTGGAGCATATTCTCTTCTTAATCTATTGTATTCTTTAACACAATCTAGATCTGCAGAAATCTTTGTCTCATCAGACGCAATCAAGTACAATCCTGATAAAGTTCTGACTTGTGATAATGCCACATATGCCATACCCTCTTTAAACACAGATCTTCCAATGTTCACTAAAGCACCATCTACACTTAAACCTTGAGATTTATGAATTGTCACCGCATACGCCAAACAAACAGGAAACTGTTTTCGGCGAACATATAAGTCTTTTACAAGTAAAAATCTAGCAGAACCACGACTTATTTGTTGTACTTGTTCAATGCCATCAAATTTTATTTTTAAAAATTCAATTCCATCTCTATTTCTGTAATTCACAAAATCAACAACATAACCCATTGCTCCATTTACCAGACCTCTTTCAACATTTAAATTCCTTCTCAAAATGATACGACAATTTAAACACACATTCAGAGTCTTTTCAAAACCAGCTGTTTTTTAAATACTTTTCTCCAATGAATCCAATTTAGTTTTCAAATTTTCAGACAAAACAATTGTTGCACCCATATGCTCTATTTTATCTATTGCTTCCAGTTTCACAATCTCTTCATTTTCTAACTCTAACATTTTGTTGTTGAAGATGGAACATTCTTGCAGAGTTGGCATCAAACATATCCCAGATTTCTTCTCAGTCATTTTTTTAAAAATATTCTCTGTAAGAATGTTTTCATTTGGATACAAATTTGAAATTAATCGACTATGCAAAGCTTTTTTCCCAAGCTCAGTCACTTTTACAATTCTTACATCTTGTAGAATATTTTTATAATCTTCATCCTTGGCCTGTCGCATATTTTGAAGCAGTTCAGCATATTTAAAATTTTGCCATATATTAACATTTCCAATGCTTCCAAGGGACTTCCTGGTATCTTCATGTGTGAGCATTTTAAACACTGGTTGTCCTTTTACTGGAGTCAACTGCAATAGATCTCCAAAAACAATAATGTGTTTTCCTCCAAATAACACATCATACTCTGTTTTAAGAATTTCTTGCATTCTCAAATGCACAAAAGCAAGCATTAGATTTGAGACCATGCTTACTTCATCAATGATAAGAAGTTTCATTTTCTTCAAGACTCTTGAAACTTCAGAACACGCATCTCCAGATAACTTGTTGTAATGCAATTTATTATCATGTTCAACTGGCAGCATCAATAAACGATGTAGAGTAATCCCTTTAATGTTATGTGCTGCCAGACCAGTTGGAGCAGTTACAACACAAGACAGTGGTGAATCAGTCCTTTTCTGCAGATAACTTGCAATGGCTTTAATTAGAAAACTTTTTCCTGTCCCCGCTTCTCCACTTACTTACAGTCGGACAGGGTCAAATGATATACATGAGCACTCTTTTTTCTCATGTCTGAATCCATGTTCAATCTGCTCTGTGACTTCATCATATATCTTTTTCTGCTCAATGTTTAGTTGCTTTACCAAATCTTCTAAGTTAACTCCATCCTCTTGAGCTTGTTCCATAGCTCTTTCCACCTCATCCATGGCAGTGGCAGCTTCATTTTGGATAATTGGTCCTCCTAGTGGATCCTGGCTCAATGAAGTAGAACTCTGACTATCTTGAGAACTGTTTCTAGCTATCTCTTCAGCAATTGTGGTTTCTTGCTCCATTTCTTCATTCAACATTTGCAGATAATTTAGAAAAATAGGACATTCTATGGTATCCTTAGTTGCATTAAAAGAGTCTTCATAACAGAGAAAATCTCCAAGTAGTTCCTCTTCTGTACGCCATGGCTTAAAGAGTTGCAAAAGAGCTAAATAGTAAAATTCTCTTTTGTCTGGAACTTCACAACTCAATTTTCGATGATTAATCAAATGGCCTTTTTTCTGCTTCACTAGACATCCTTCATAGCCAATGAGTGCATATTTTCCATTATTGATATCTTCTGTGATGTTCCTCTTATAACTGTAGTTTTGAAGAACTTCATACAAACAAGTGTTCTCAAGGTGAGTACTTCTATTTGGATAGTATGTATCCAACATATTTGTCTTCAAAATATCTGTACTGTTTGGTTCTTTCTCCGCCAAATATTCAATTTCTTGTACAGATTTCAAAACTCGGTTTCGTGTTGCAGCAAGACCAAGACTCACCCAAATGATTGTTCTTGATTTGGCATAGAGACTTGCTGATGATAACCGATCAGAACATTCATATGCTCCAATTTCTCGATGCGACAACATCTTCAGACTGAAACTGTATAATTTCTTGCTTAGTCTCTTTTCATGTGAAATGTCCTCCCACATTTCCTTCAGTTCTGTCTTTTCTTTTTTTGTGATGTAAGATGTCACATATCGAGCCACAGCAATAGAGTTGTCAGCAACAAACTGAATATCCATGTTAGCATTCCACATGGACAAAATCACTGGGTTGTAATCGTTGATGTACTTAGATTCTTCATTTCTTTTCAAATTATATGTATTTTTGGGAGATTTCCTCGTCACAGTATGTCGTAGAGATGACATTAAATTATTTACTCTTCCCTTAGAAATCACTGGTCGAGGAAATGCAAAACGACATTTCGTGTAGTACTTTTCTTTGTTTTTAAATTTTCGACGACAGTACTTTCCACAACGATGAGATTGAAAACGTAAAACTTGTTGCCTTAAATTGTTTTCTTCAGTAGATTTTGGAACAGCACATGTTGAATACTCTTCAATGAAACTCATCACTGTTTCATCTGAATCTGATCCAAATTTGGGTGCATCTTTAATCCACAACAACATATGTATATGAGGAGCACCTCTCGCTTGATATTCCTTCCTCCAAAAGAAATCCAAAACCTCTCCAAGGGGAGGATTTTTTTTGTTGGTAATAAAAGACATCATAGCTTCAAATCTATGATTAAAATATCTGAAAACATTCACTGGATCTAAAGAACACAGTTCTCCTGGTGTTTTCAATTCTATATTTGGTATGTTTTCATTTGCCTCCCATAGAAATTGAAGTAAATCGTCCCATGCATACTCAGCACAGCTAAGAGTGAGGAACCATGTAGGAGTTCCTAAGTTTCTTAGCATACATTTCAATTCTCCATGACGACGAAACCAATACTCGTTGGTTCCACGTTGACATGCCATGAGATTGATTAGCTGAGATTCCAAAATACTGTCTTGCAGATTAACTTTCTCCATAAAGTCCCTTGCACAAACATTTTGAAAATGAGCTCCACTTTTTAATATATGATTAACTGCATAAGCAAGCCCAGACAAATCACTTTCAAACAGTAGATGAAATAAATATGGAATGCATTGACGAAACCTTGGATCTTCAGCATATAATCTTAGAGTCCGGTATTCAGCTGCAGGAATTTGAACTGGTCGATCATCATATCGTCCACCACAACCTGTTGGAAATAATTGTGGAAAACAACGAGCTTCCAAACTTTCTTCCCATACACTAATGGGACTTCCTTTTGCTGCTTTCATTTGAAACAAGTCAATTGCATTTCCCATTACTTCTTTTGAATGCAAAGGATGAACAGTATAATGTTCATATATTTCTTCAGTTCTAGACACATCAACTTTTTCAATTTGACCAACTGAAGAATCACTATCTTCTTCTATAGCTGTTTCCTCTGCTCCAACACTTACATCTTTGTAGTACTCATTGTTTTTGACCAAATACAACGTTGCCTTTTTGACTTTTTTAACATCCACTAAATCTTGCCAGATTTTCTTACTCTTTGTTGGAACCCCATTAACTAGAATAACTAAAGGATCTTCTTCTACTCTTTTTACACCAATTGTATCAATATTTTTCTTGACATCTAGAGGCAAATAAACAACTCTTCCCTTTAATCCTCTCAGTAAATCTGATGCAGGCAATTTCCCTGTCTTAGGCTCCATGCGTACAATAGCCTGAAAAGGATGGACACATTGAATCAAAATAGATTCATAAGTATTTAGATCCATCAATTCAGAAGGAATATCTATCAACTGAAGATTATTATAAACTGCTCTAGCAGGCATTTTATTTTCATTTAATTTATTTAAACAATAATTACAAATACGCTGATCCAAACTCAAATCAAAAGAATTCTCCACCAACAAATAACTTACAAAATCCTTCCATTCACTATTATTTTCCAATTCACTTTTTGCATATAAATCAACTAACCTAGTCTGAATCTTATAATGAGTCCGTCGACAACACACACAAGTTAAATTAGGCGTTTCACTTGCTTTCACCTTAAACTTGATAATTTCCTCATCAAACTTTTCAATACTTGAAATCTGTCCATTATCTTCTGCATTACCATCCATTACTATATCTATTTCTACACTGTCCTCTTTGTTCCCAAAATAACAAAACTCAATTTCTCCACAAATAGTCTTCACATCCACTTCAGATCCATGCAAAAGAGCACTGTTTAACTGTTTAAGCTTAAGTGCGGGACTTTTTGCATAATACAACTTTCTCACTAATTTCCTCACGTTATTATGATGCACTGCTAACATCCTAAAATGATGAAAAACACTCCGACAAACTTTTCTAGAAAGACAAGCTAGTGAATGCCCATGCAAACCTGTGCTTTCTCTCACTCTACAAGGATCTAACTCTTGCAGGATCTTCATTTTTTGTTTGAGACTTTTCTTACTATATGTACGTAAGAAATTTCGAAGCAAATCGATTGATTCCTGTCGCACACTACAAATACTACTGCATTTCCATGTGTACACTGGACCCTTAGTACGTCTCCCTAAAACTTCATCAGCTAACACCTCTTCTGCATCTCTAGATACAAGATTCTCTTTTTCCATCACACAACCATCTTTCACCTCATATGCTCGACCACTGGTGTCAACTGCATGCACCAAATCATTTTCCTGAAAGTAACTCTCCTCATTGAAAAAAGGCTCAGAACTTGAACTATGCATCCATTCACCAGAAAATACTTCACAAAAATTACTCCGATTAATAATTCTTTTCCATCTACTGTTCGATTTGAAAACATCAATGGCCTTATTAAGTATCCTAATTCTATTGATTATTAAAATAAATAATTTTTTCTTAACTTCAAAAGCCTGATCAACAATCTTTTCTACACTTTTCTTTTTCTTGTAAAAAGCAGCTCTCAGTTTACTTTTCTTATCATTTTTTAGCAAATTTAAAACTACCCTATTGCGAAACATTCGCCTACGAATGTCCCTAAAAAGATTTACCCTTCTATTGCTATCCATTCTCTTCTCTCCTGCTCCAATGGAGACGTTTTTTGTGGGCCTCTCCTTCCTTTTTAGATTTGTTGACTTTTTCTGTATATTCACATTAGCAATATCATTTTTTTTTCTACGACATATGTTGCGAAGAAAAGACTTAATTGGCTTACCAGAAACTTTTCTGGTGTTTTTTGAAGTAGTTGTTGAAGAGGATTCCATAAACTCTGTTGTTGATGTTCTCCTTTTCCGTATGGTATTTTTGATAATTCTTTGCCTAGAAGGCATTTTTGCTTGCTTTTCAGAAGTTGATTTGAATCTGTTGTTCTGTTAAAAAAACACATGAATGACCACTATTAGCAAACAACAAAGTAATGTTAAAAAGCAAACAATATAAACAATAAATTGCAACATATTTAAGTTTATACAATAGCAACTCAGGGCCTTATTTATAAAGGCCTTGCACCACCAGTGCGTCACTTATTACCCATGTATAAAGTGATCCACCAGTTACACAAGGCAATCATAAAAAAGGGCCAAATGCAAATACCAATCAATTGCACCCAAAAATCGATTTTTGAATAACATGAAAGAAACACTGCGCAGAACCTATGTACAACCACTCAATATCATCAAACAAAGTCAGGGCCTTATTTATAAAGGCCTTGCGCCACCAGTGCGTCACTTATTACCCACGTTTAAAGTGATGCATCAGCTGCACAAGGCAATCATAAAAAAGGGCCAAATGCAAATACCAATCAATTGCACCCAAAAATCGATTTTTGAATAACATGTAAGAAACACTGCGCAGAACCTATGTACAACCACTCAATATCAGCAAACAAAGTCAGGGCCTTATTTATGAATGTCTTGCGCCACAAGAGTGTCACTTATTTCCCATGTATAAAGTGATGCACCAGTTGCATAAGGCAATCATAAAAAGGGGCCAAATGCAAACACCAATCAATTGCACCCAAAAATCGATTTTTGAATAACATGTAAGAATCACTGCGCAGAACCTATGTACAACCACTCAATATCAGCAAACAAAGTCAGGGCCTTATTTATAAAGGCCTTGCGCCACCAGTGCGTCACTTATTACCCATGTTTAAAGTGATGCATCAGCTGCACAAGGCAATCATAAAAAAGGGCCAAATGCAAATACCAATCAATTGCACCCAAAACTCGATTTTTGAATAACATGTAAAAAACACTGCGCAGAACCTATGTACAACCACTCAATATCATCAAACAAAGTCAGGGCCTTATTTATAAAGGCCTTGCGCCACCAGTGCGTCACTTATTACCCATGTATAAAATGATGCACCAGTTGCACAAGGCAATCATAAAAAGGGCCAAATGCAAATACCAATCAATTGCACCCAAAAATCGATTTTTGAATAACATGTAAGAAACACTGCACAGAACCTATGTACAACCACTCAATATCAGCAAAGAAAGTCAGGGCCTTATTTATAAAGGCCTTGCGCCACCAGTGCGTCACTTATTACCCATGTTTAAAGTAATGCATCAGCTGCACAAGGCAATCATAAAAAGGGCCAAATGCAAATACCAATCAATTGCACCCAAAAATCGATTTTTGAATAACATGAAAGAAACACTGCGCAGAACCTATGTACAACCACTCAATATCATCAAACAAAGTCAGGGCCTTATTTATAAAGGCCTCGCGCCACCAGTGCATCACTTATTACCCATGTTTAAAGTGATGCATCAGCTGCACAAGGCAATCATAAAAAAGGGCCAAATGCAAATTCCAATCAATTGCACCCAAAAATCGATTTTTGAATAACATGTAAGAAACACTGCGCAGAACCTATGTACAACCACTCAATATCCGCAAACAAAGTCAGGGCCTTATTTATAAAGGCCTTGCGCCACCAGTGCGTCACTTATTACCCATGTTTAAAGTGATGCATCAGCTGCACAAGGCAATCATAAAAAAGGGCCAAATGCAAATACCAATCAATTGCACCCATAATCGATTTTTGAATAACATGAAAGAAACACTGCGCAGAACCTATGTACAACCACTCAATATCATCAAACAAAGTCAGGGCCTTATTTATAAAGGCCTTGCGCCACCAGTGCGTCACTTATTACCCATGTTTAAAGTGATGCATCAGCTGCACAAGGCAATCATAAAAAAGGGCCAAATGCAAATTCCAATCAATTGCACCCAAAAATCGATTTTTGAATAACATGTAAGAAACACTGCGCAGAACCTATGTACAACCACTCAATATCATCAAACAAAGTCAGGGCCTTATTTATAAAGGCCTTGTGCCACCAATGCGTCACTTATTACCCATGTTTAAAGTGATGCACCAGCTGCACAAGGCAATCATAAAAAAGGGCCAAATGCAAATACCAATCAATTGCACCCAAAAATCGATTTTTGAATAACATGTAAGAAACACTGCGCAGAACCTATGTACAACCACTCAATGTCAGCAAACAAAGTCAGGGCCTTATTTATGAAGGTCTTGCGCCACAAGAGTGTCACTTATTTCCCATGTATAAAGTGATGCACCAGTTGCATAAGGCAATCATAAAAAAGGGCCAAATGCAAATACCAATCAATTGCACCCAAAAATCGATTTTTGAATAACATGTAAGAATCACTGCGCAGAACCTATGTACAACCGCTCAATATCAGCAAAGAAAGTCAGAGCCTTATTTATAAAGGCCTTGCGCCACCAGTGCGTCACTTATTACCCATGTTTAAAGTGATGCATCAGCTGCACAAGGCAATCATAAAAAAGGGCCAAATGCAAATACCAATCAATTGCACCCAAAAATCGATTTTTGAATAACATGTAAGAAACACTGCGCAGAACCTATGTACAACCACTCAATATCAGCAAACAAAGTTAGGGCCTTATTTATGAAGGCCTTGCGCCACCAGTGCGTCACTTATTACCCATGTTTAAAGTGATGCATCAGCTGCACAAGGCAATCATAAAAAAGGGCCAAATGCAAATTCCAATCAATTGCACCCAAAAATCGATTTTTGAATAACATGTAAGAAACACTGCGCAGAACCTATGTATAACCACTCAATATCAGCAAACAAAGGCAGGGCCTTATTTATAAAGGCCTTGCGCCACCAGTGCGTCACTTATTACCCATGTTTAAAGTGATGCATCAGCTGCACAAGGCAATCATAAAAAGGGCCAAATGCAAATACTAATCAATTGCACCCAAAAATCGATTTTTGAATAACATGAAAGAAACACTGCGCAGAACCTATGTACAACCACTCAATATCAGCAAACAAAGTCAGGGCCTTATTTATAAAGGCCTTGCGCCACCAGTGCGTCACTTATTACCCATGTTTAAAGTGATGCATCAGCTGCACAATGCAATCATAAAAAAGGGCCAAATGCACATACCAATCAATTGCACTCAAAAATCGATTTTTGAATAACATGGAAGAAACACTGCGCAGAACCTATGTACAACCACTCAATATCAGCAAACAAAGTCAGGGCCTTATTTATGAAGGTCTTGCGCCACAAGAATGTCACTTATTTCCCATGTATAAAGTGATTCACCAGTTGCATTAGGCAATCATAAAAAAGGGCCAAATGCAAATACCAATCAATTGCAGCCAAAAATCGATTTTGAATAAAATTTAAAAATTACTGCGCACAACCTATGTACAAGCACAGAATATCACTTTTAAAACATCACTGTTTCCCCAAAAACAAATCCTTTATCTTTCAAATGTTGATATCAAGCATTATCAAAAATCCAAAATCAAATCAACAGCAAACAAAGTCAGAGCCTTATTTATGAAGGCCTTGCGCCACCAGTGCATCACTTATTACCCATGTTTAAAGTGATGCATCAGCTGCACAAGGCAATCATAAAAAAGGGCCAAATGCAAATACCAATCAATTGCACCCAAAAATCGATTTTTCAATAACATATAAGAAACACAACACAGGACTTATATACTAGCATACCATTTGACTTCTAAAACATAACTATCTGCTTCTAAATATTCTCCATAGAGCAAACAAGTCTCTATGTAAATTAAATAAATCATTACTTACCTTTACAAAAGCTTTGGAAGATTGAAAACAGTGTCAGACACACACACCAATTTCTCTTTAGCAGAGCAAAAAGTGTGCACTCAAGTCACTGAAACCAAGACTGGCATAGAAAATCTCTAACTTTGTACACATATGCCTTAATTCAACCAATCAAAAGTTTTCCCTCACTATTTTCAAACCAACACCCTTCCCCCTCTCAGATCTTTCTATCTGTTTCCATAGCAACTCCCTCCTAACTGAACTCTCAGGTTCAAAAGTTTATTGTACAATGTTGCAAATTAACTCAGCAAGGCTGTTTGACCTCTCAATACACCAGCCTATCCAGAGTATTTTAGCTTTTAGTGACTTTTTTTTAACCATTCAAATTGCTTCTTTAACACAACACAACCATGCACCCTAACTTTAAGTTTTCAACTATCTGAATCCACCAATCATTGCTTCTGATTCAAAAGCAGTGAAACTCCACAATTATTTTTTTGTAAACTCCTACTGTTCCAACTGCCATTTCATTCCCACACATCATCTGACTGCATCAGAACCATCTCTCATCATGTTTTCTGTCTGGATCCTTGGACACAGCTACATCCACTGGGCTCAAAGGTATGCAGATAGCAGACATTTTCACAACCTTGATTTATCAAATGTGGAAATCAAGTGGATTGGCCAGAGAGGATTAAAATGTCACCAACTGATACCATTGGTGAAAACCTTTATGCATTTGCCAAAACCTGACCTATTAATAGTGCACTGTGGTGGAAATGATTTAGGCACTATGACTGGGGTTGGTCTAGAAATGCTTTTAAAGGACACCTTTGATCAATTAATGACACTTTTTCCACAAACTGCCTTGGTATATTCCAATATATGCCAAAGACAGAAATGGAACTGGTCCAACCAATTTTGTCCACAATTTGAGAAAGCACGGAAACATGTGAATAAATCTGTTTCTGCTTACATGAGAGACTATGGAATGGGTTCAATATACAATAATAACTTGCGTTACAACATGCAAGACATCTACAGAGGAGATGGTGTGCACTTCTCAGATGAAGGGAATAGAATATTCCTCCTGAATTTAAGAATGTGCATTGGAACCTACTTGTAGGTACCTAAATCAACCACAAAACCCAAAAGCTCTTTTCAGAGCTACCCTACCTCTGATCATTCAAAACGTTTATCTTTTTCTAACTTTTTTCACTATTTTTCACCATAGTACGCTTTCGGGTACGCTTAACGGTGCGCGTACCAGGCGCTCCCCCCGCGGAAAATTAAAGAATTTTTTTTAAAAAAAACGTTTATGAGCCTCCTAAGCCCCCCTCAGAAAACCTAGAGGGTCAAGAAGTCTCTACCGTGCCCCCTTCTACCCATACCGAACATTGTTTACCCTCCATCTTGTGTCTCGATTGTACCGAAACACAAAATGGAGGACTCCCGTAACGCTGCCAGTGCGCGTCACGGAGCGCGCACCGGTAAGCGCTCGATAAAAAAAGGTGGGAAAGCAATTTACAAAAAAAACACTGGAGACACTTTCATCAAATATAGAATAGGCCCTACTACATAGCAGTCCCTACCATTTACCCAAACTTGGTGGAATTACATTGATACATTTTGGCTACAGGCCTGTCTAAATATCCTGAGTTAAATTACATGACAAAAACACATATGAAATGTTAGAATTTACAACCAATTAAAAAGTTTCTTTCATTTTCTATGATTATTTCCCGACGTTTCATTGGTTAAGTACAAGAATATATATAAAAGAAGAGAGGGAAACACAGCCATTTTGACTACTGCTTCCAGAAGTACATTTGAGAACAAATTACACGGACAACTTCAACTGATTTCTCCAAGGTAAATTGTTATTATGGAAGTATATTGTACACTTTAAGTTAATTTCTGAAAAAATATTCTGTTAGTTATATACTATCCCTCTGTAATAGTTATAGATTGAGATAGACTTCTCTGTAATAGTTATGGATTGAGTTAGGCTTCTCTGGTATACAGTACACTAACTCTACTAATATAGTTAATTTGTATGCAATTTTCAGAAAGAAAATGGAAGGAGAAAATCAAGGAAATGTTACTTCTATCAAAATAAAGGTGGAAAACCCAGAAGAGCAAAAAGATGAAGTAGATTTCATGGATGACTCTTTGGATGAACAGTTAATAGAATGTTTGGAAGAAATGGAATCATGTACTTATAATTATGAGGAAATTACGGACAATATTATGTTAGAAATTTTATTAAGTTATGAAAAAGAATCAGAGGAATAAATGTATATTTAATAATTTCAAATTGTTTGAGACAATATTCATTTTTATATGTAATTCATAAAGTATTACCAAAAATGTTTAAAATATAAAGTGAGACTTATAGTATACTGTTCAACTATTTTTCTGTTAAATAGTAAGTTTACTCATAGTTACTACCTTTCTCCCACTATATTATCTCATATGAATATTTTGCACCTCATTTTCATAAGGGAGCAGGATAGACTACTCATGATCCCCTAGAAATTCTCAGGGAGTGCTTAAAAGATCTGTTTCTCCTTTCCAGACAGACTATGTTATGAATTCCATATACCACAAAAAATACAATAACAACATGCAAGATGTCTACAAAGAAGATGGTGTACATTAAATTTAAGTCTCTTCATTAGTACCTACATGTAGGTACTTACATAAAATATTTTTTTTTTTAAAAACAATTAATAAACATACAATTTTTTGAAGTGATTATTTTGCCATAGTACCCTCCTTGATACGCTCCCGGTGCGCGTACCAGGCGCTTCCCCTGCGAAAATCGAAAAAAAAAAAAAAGGGTGAGACCCCGCGGGGCCCTGTAATGCCCCCCACATCAAACCTAGGGGTACAGGGGGTGTCTACTCTGCCCCCTTATGGTCATTTCCCCCTTTGTTTTGGCCACCTCTCGTGTCTCGATCCTACCGAGACACAGGATGGCGGCCGCTCCGGACTGTTTAGAATGTTTACAGACAACTGAGAGCCAATCAGCTTCCTGCGCGCAAGTCGCGTGGCGCGCCTGGAGCGCTCTCCGGTGCGCGCACCGGAGAGCGCCTATAGATATATATATTTTTTTGAACCTAAATTACTCAAAATCCACTGGAGCACATATCTTGAGACATAGCAAAGGCACATCGGGCTACCAGTCCCTACAATTTTGCCAAGTTTGGTGGAAATCCATTCAGCCGTTCGGGCTAAAAGTGAAATCGACCGCCCTATGGAAATTAACATGGGGAAAACGCGTTTTGGGACCCCCTTTTATCTCGGCCCCCACTTGACGTATCCCCCCCAAACTTTTGAGGAAGGACCGGAGCTCGACGAGGCCATTTTCAGGAAATTTTCAGGCAGATTCGTCAACCGGTGCCAAAGTTATTCCAAATAGAATTTTGAGATTTAACATTGAAAAAAATCCTAACTATAGGTATATATAGTTAGGATTAATTCCCTATGGGATTTTTGAAAATTCTATGTCTAATAACTTTGGCGTTTGAGGACGGAATCGGCTGTAATTTTCAGGAAAATGGCACATTTTGTTTCTGAGCAGCCCCTGAAAATTTGGTGGGGTTTCGTCAAGGGGGGGTGAGAAAAAAGGGGGGTCCCAAAACGCGTTTTTCCCATTCATTTTTCCATAGGGCGGTTGGACTCACTTTTAGCTCGAACGGCTGAATGGATTTGCACGAAACTTGGCAAAATTGTAGGGACTGTTAGCCCGATGTGCCTTTGCTAGGTCTCAATATATGTGCTCCAGTAGTTTTTGAGAAATTAACGTTCAAAACAAGATATATATCTGTAACAGCGCTCCAGGCAGCGATCCGGTCCGCTTACTTTTCGCGAAACGGAACTTTGCGCGCAGAAAGCTGATGGGCTCTCCGGTGTCTGTCAACATTCTAAACAGTCCGGAGCGGCCGCCATCTTATCTCTCGGTAGGATCGAGAGAGAAGAAGAGGTGAAAAACGAAGGGGGAATTTATTGAAAGGGGGCAAGGTATACACCTCTTGACCCCCTAGGAATGTTGTTGGGGTTATTAAAGGGTCCCGTGGGGAAAATAAAAAAAAATGATTTTTCACGGTAGAAGCGCTTCACGGGCCGCGAACTGGGCCGCAAACTGGTAGCGAAACGGGAATTCGCCATTTTGTGCTTCGTTTTAATTGTTTAGAGACAAAAATTATCGCCGCACATCGGCCACAATGCATGAATATCGCTGAAAAGTCAGCGATATTCATGCATTATCCAGCAAATGCTCTTAGCCATGTTATCCACCTTCCATTGGATAACATGGCTAAAAACTGCTCTGTGCCTGAGCTTTTTTTTTTTTTTTTTGCTGCGTGACATTTGTTAACGTTCGATTCGATGGAAATCAGGAAGTGTTGACCACCATTTTGTCACTGCGAGTAAATATTTTGTTATAAATGAATCCTTATTGATAAACATTGTCTGCGCCATCTTGCGTTTTTGTCCAATGCCACAATTTTGTCGTGCACGGCAGCCATTTTAGATGCCTTGACCAGGGCCACTCTCTGCACGCCGCCGATCCTCAGCATGGCTCCCCACCCTCGCAAGCATCTCCCCCACGCACTGGTCGCCCCCGCTCTCTCTCTCATGCATGGGACATATACTTCCCCCCATCTGCGCTGCTCTTCTCTGAGAATCACACCCTGTGCCCGCCCGACACCTCCCTTTCACCCTATTCACTACCGCACCCTCTGACACTCCTCTTCCTCTGTGTCCGATTGTCCAGGCCGGACATAGGCTATCACCTAGCCCTGCGGATGTAGTTTATGGCCCCAGCTGTAGAGTATGCAGACATGCCAACCCTCCCGATTCAGGCGTGAGACTACTGATTTCAGTGCTAGTCTTTCGCTTCCCGATTCCTGCAAGGAAAAACCCGGGGGCATATTACCAACAACTAGCGGTAATTTTTGTCTCTAACTTGTTTAGAGACAAAAATTATCGCCGCACTTCGGCGAATTTTATCGCACATAAACCTTGCTATTAGCAAGGTTTATCGCAAATGCGATAAAAAACGGCCGCAATGCATGAATATCGTTGAAAAGTCAGCGATATTCATGCATTATCCAGCAAATGCTTTTAGCCATGTTATCCACTTCCCATTGGATAACATGGCTAAAACTGCTCAGGGCAGGTGTTAGGTTTTGGAGATATTCGCGCTTAGCGCGAATATCTCCAAAAGTTGATAATAGGAGATAGCGATTGTTAGGGACTGTTTCCAGTCGCTAAAATCTTGGCACGCCCACTTTGCATGTCATTAGTGATAAATATCACTGATATGCAAAGCGGGGCCCAAGATGGTCGCTATCTCCTTTTAGCTGTCACTAACTGGTGTTAGCGACAGCTTGGTAATAGGGAGATAATTTTATCTCCTTTTTTTGGCTTTTAAAGCCAAAAAAGCGGAAATAAACCCCCTTGATAATATGCCCCACGATTTCTCTGGGGTTTCAGCTGACAGGGCTTGGTATTGTGTTACGTGCTAATTCTTCCAGGAAACGTCAGAGGGTCGATGTAGGGGTTCTAGAAGGGGTGACAAACCATTTAAGCCTCATGAACAAGCGCATGGTCTTTTAAAGATTTGTGAAGTACTCGGGGCGGCGGTGTGTGTGCGTGCCCTCTTTCAGGAGCGGGCGGGGGGGCACTGCCAGCAATTTGCAGGACAGGCAGTGTTCAACACGTGCATCACCCTTTCTCTGCCTGCTATTGCGCTCCATGCTTCGGAAAGGTAAGAAAAAGAACGTGCATTTGAGTTTGAAATGTCCGATCTTGTAGCAGTACACTTGCAAAGCCCACACATGACAATAACCCGATTCAAGGCCCCATTCACCCGATTTTTTAAACATATATAGCACTCCAACAAAGTTAGATTTTAAAACTTTATTAACATTTAAATATAACGAACGCAACAAAAACTGTAAATATATTTAACCATTTTTTGAAATTAACCAGAACTATAACGATAACAACAACAACAACAATAATATAACTTTTATGCCTAAATTACGCAAACATTTAGCTAATCTGCTAAAGGGGGGAGTCGCCATTTCTTTACAATAATCAATAATGAAAAATCCACATCAATAGGGTTGCCCGTTTTCTCGATGCAGCACTATAGTGCAACATACACAGCACCTGGGGTGTCAAGAGTGAACAGGTCTTTCTTTGTTCCTTAAGATGTTATCTGTGTCAACCTCTTCCGAGAATGCTGATGCGTTAGGATTTCCTTGTGTTTCTTAATAGCATTGGTGTCTGTACACTTCTTTGTCAATTCTGTCAAGATGATAACTGCTTCATAAACAGACGATATCTTTGTTTAGTCATTAGTGTTAAGTGTGTCTGAAACTACAGTGCCCTTCTTTTTTTTTTTCTTCAGGCTCTACAGAGTTTTGTGTGTTGTTCTTTTCAGCGACAATTATTCCAGAGGTTTCAGGTTCACTTGTTTTGTTCTGCAGTGAGTTAACAGCTTTAGAGAGTTCATGTTTATTTGCTATGTCCTGCTGTTCGTCAACTGCTTCAGAGACGTCAGCCTCATTTGTTATGTTTCAGTAGATCCTGGACCTGCCCGGCCGCGCCCAAAATGGCGCCGGTGTAATTGGGACTCGTAACTGCTTGTTGTGTACTGGTTGCCCAACCATGATATCACGAGATACATATGCAGTTTTGAAGCACATGGCGGAGGCTTGTCTGCTGTAGTGGGGCGCCCCTTTATCGTTTCAGTCGCCATTCCGCCCGCTTTTGCTACACTGTGCCTTTTCCGCCATTCAGCTGTTTAGCGCCCGCTCTTACGGCTACAGCGTCTCGCTCACCATGTAGTTGATTTGCTCCCACTCTTGCGGTGCAGCGATAGGCGGCTTCCACAGGACTCTTAAAATGGTGGTCGGCTCTTCGGATTTGGGCCTGGTCCGGTAAAATGGCCCTGGGACACCTTGGAACTCGGACGCTTGTCTGCCAGGGCTTGGGTTCCATTCTCGAAAGCGTCCCCTCAGCCTTGAAGATTGTACAAAAGTCTTGGGGGCTGTCGACTCCCGCAGGCTTCCGGTGGGGAGCGGCTGCCATGATTGCTTGCGGAATGGCCACGACGGAGCTACGAGATGGTGGTGCTCTCATGGTGACGCCAGCTTCAGTCTGAAACATCCAGAAACAAGGTGGGGCGTTCATCGTTTGGGAAAAAAAATGTTTTAATCCAATGAAAAGTGTTATTTTTAGGTCACATGACCTAGTCTTACATAATTAGGAAAAGAAAAGTAAACTGAACTAATGAAAAGTTTTATTAACAAGTCACATGACCTGTTATGCTTACGTTACGCGCTGCGCGGCGCGCTCTGGATCGTTTCCGGGAAGCTGCGCCTTGCGCAGCGGAGCACTTCCGGGTGCGCTAACGCGTCGCGTCATATGACGCATTACGCGACAATGCAGGTCCAGAATATAGTCAAAATGTCTCCACCAACCAGCGGTCGGAATACAACCGCTTTCAGCAGTCCAAAAAGTTCAGTTAAATCTTAAGAGCGGGAGCAACTCAACTACATGGTGAGCGAGACGTTGTAGTCGCAAGAGCGGGCGGTAAACAGCTGAATGGCGGAAGAGGCACAGAGTACCAAAAGCGGGCGGAATGGCAACTAAAACGGTAAAGGGGCGTCCCACGACAGCGTGTCTTCAGGTCAAACGGATTGTGGGACAAGGTCCAGAATGGAAGATTCTTCAAAAGGGAAAAAATTCCGCCGGACCCCGGGAGCCGGCCGCCTATGCCGGGGGCGATCTCAGGCCTCACCAGGGCAACACGACTTGGGGAGGGGGCAGGAGCTAAGCGCCCCCTCTCAGTCCGCGCCATCTCACCGCCCCTCGGGGGCCTCCGTCAAGCTGTTTAGGGAGGCACTGTATCACATTGTTTTCTAATGCAGTCAGGTCCACAAATGGACTCCACTTACTTTGAATAGTGAAGCTGCAGCAGGTGCAAATAAGGTTTAAACAGTGTTACAAGAGCTGCTTAGAACTCTGAAGTATGGCACTCAACAACCAGGACTTATGCCATTTATGTAAGGCAGTGACATGGAAGCAACTCAGGGACAAAAAGCATGAACGAACATTCACGTATGAAAATCTTATTTGGAGAAGGGGTAGAATCCAAACGCCCCCTGCCAGTTCGCGCCACTACACCGTATGTGGAAAATCTGAAGCCACCATTCTACAAACTCTCAACGCTTGTTATCAGTGCATGAGTTTCATGCTCGATCGATTGAGCTAGCCGGATCGGGCAATAAAAAGTATAAAATAGTTATGTAAATAGTTATTTAATAAAATGTTTTACTCTGTTTCTTTGCTGGTGTGTTGTGTATATTTATAATATTTGCATAGGGTTTGTCGTTATTTTGGGCGGTGTGGGTGGCGGAGTCGAGCTGTTTTGCAGCCCTCATGGTGTGGAGCTCAGTTCATTTCACTATTTTCGTATTTCTCATGAAGGGTTATTCCTAATGTTTGTATTTTACCGAGGTCAAAAAGAGATCGAATTAGTGGTCTACTGATTTTGCTCGATTACTTTTATTTTTTTACACGATTTTTCACTATCTGCAAAGACTAAACAGAGTATTGCAACTTTGTGCTTGTTTGTAAATAGAGAATGATCCAAAGAGAACCAATTGTAAAACAGTAAATGCTTGGATAATAATCAATCAAATGGAGAGACAAGCAGGTACGACGGATTACAACAGGGGTAAAGGTCTGCGTTAACTACCGTTCACTATCTGCAAAGAGAGAGTACTACTAAGAGAAAAGAGGGGAGTGGGGGGGGGCAGCGTTCAAAGCACATCAGCGTGCATAAACACGAAAACCTTTTTACCTATCACGTACTTGACATTTGACAGCTTTTGATATTTGCTATTAAAAAACCATTGAAATTCACAGAAAAAAACCATAGGTTATAGTCCATATATAGTTAGGAATTTGCATTTACAAAACCTTGAAAATTCAATGAAAAAAACATTGGTTTTAGGCCATATATAGTTAGGGATTTGCATTTAGAAAACCTTATTTTACTCGCATAAAACCATTGAAATTCCATATGTAGTTATAAGCGCTAACTATATATCGCGCACCCGCAATCCACTGCTGATGATGTCACATATTACATCATTCATGACATGGTTAGTGACATCACTGATGACATCACTGATGACATCTCAAATGACATCACTGATGACATGACTGATAACATCTCATTTGACATGACCGATCACATCACTGATGATATCATTCATGTGATAATACCATGAACCTCTTCAGACTCTAATATAACCTTAGATACAATCAGTGTAAACAGACAGTCACTCATCCATGGAGTTACTCACACACCTAGTCAGTTATGCCAAAAATCAATCACACCTCCATTTTCTCAACTATACAGTTATACACACCTTACTTATTCAAACATATACTAACACATATTTACTTTACTCTCTTATACAATCTCTGATACATGTTCACAATGATCCATACAGCCACTCACACATTCACTGGCTCTTATGCACAGTTATTTATAGATGTCAACTCTCACATGTACTGTGTTTTACATATGTACTTAATTTGACATGTAGCACTGAGATATCCATTTACTCACTAATACACTCATGCACAGTCAACGGCCCATACAGTTGTTTCCACATGCACTTTTGAAGCTATACATATAGTGAATCAACTACTCACACATCTATGTACAGAGTCACACTCCTCCCAGCCACCCATACACACACACTCAGTTTCCCATACAAATACTTGGACAACCAATCAATAACCCATACAGTTACTCATATAGCTAATGATCAACATATGCAGCAGTTTGTAGAACAACAGATATAATGATGCACAAATTAAAACAGTTTAGTCACTAACCCATGCACTCAGTGAGACACATTTAATCACTCACTCAATCAGTCAGTCATGCACCTAGTAAATCCTTCATCCAGACACTTATACATCCACTCATTCTTCAATATGTAAAACATATTTTAACTTTACAGAAACATACAGTCACTGGATGTTGTCATCAGTGATGTCATCAGTGATGTCATTTGAGATGTCATCAGTGATGTCATCAGTGATGTCACTAACCATGTCATGAATGATGTAATATGTGACATCATCAGCAGTGGATTGTGGGTGCGCGATATATAGTTAGCGCTTATAACTATATATGGAATTTCAATGGTTTTATGCGAGTAAAATAAGGTTTTCTAAATGCAAATCCCTAACTATATATGGCCTAAAACCAATGGTTTTTTCATTGAATATATATATATATATATATATATAATATATATATATATATATATATATATATATATATATATATATATATATATATATATATATATATATATATATATATATATATTACCTACTGGCGGTCGCCAGTAGGTAGTTATAGTTAGGACCTAGTTTCCATAGGAAATCCTCAACATTCTATTTGGAATAACTTTGGCCCTGGTTGAAGAATCTTAGCAAATTTCTCAAAGAGGATGGCTCGGTCCGCTGCGCTCCTTCCCTAAAAGTTTGGGGGGGATTGGTCAAGTGGGGGCTGAGATAAAAGGGGGGTCCCAAAACGTGTTTTCTCCATGTTATTTTCCATAGGACCTTTAGACTCGGCTACAGGTCGAACGGGTGAATGGATTTATAAGAAATTTGGCAAAACTGTACAGTCCGGCTGGCAGATTACGCTTTTTTTGGAATGGTGTAAATCCGTTCAGTAGTTGCTGAGGAAATTAAAGTTAAAGTCAATTATATATCTATACGCGCGCACATGTGCGCGCACTCAAACGGCTGCGCGCGCGAGCGGAATTTTGTTGCGTGACGTCTGTTAACGTTCGATTCGAAGGAAATCAGGAAGTGTTGACCGCCATTTTGTCATTGCGAGTAAATATATTGTTGATTTCAAAGCGTTGGAATATGGAAAGGGGAGAAGGTAGAGATTGTTTTGCTGCGTAGGTTTTCTCAGGATGTGCAGTAAGGCCCTTAAAGGCGAAAATATATATATATATATTTTTTTTAATGTTGCGTGGTGCGCGCACTCGGTCGCGCACACCTTTTTACAAGAGTGTGAAAATGGAGATAAATCAGAAGTTTGAGTGTTTAGATATAAGGTGGCTCTGAAAAGAGCCATTGTGTTAATTGAGTGTTTTCTGCATTTATAAGTAAGTACCGATGCAGAGCCTGATGTTGCAGAGGAAGATTCTGTTTCACTCATTCGTGAAATGAACACCGTCTCTCCTATAGACGTCTTGCATGTGGTATCGCAAGTTGTTGTGGTAAATAGAACCCATGCTATAATCTCTGAGGAACGCAGAAACAGATTTATTTACATGTCTCCTTGCTTTCTCAAATTGTGCACAATGGTGATTGGACCAATTCCATTTCTGTCTTTGGCATATATTGGAATATACCAAGGCAGATCGAGGAAAAAGTGTCATCAATTGTCGAAAGGTGTCTTTTAGAAGCATTTCCAGACCTACCCCAGTGATTGTGCCTAGATCGTTCCCACCACAGTGCACAATTATAAGGTCTGGTTCTGGGAGATGCATAAAAGTTTTCACCAATGGAATCAATTGGTGACATTTCAATCCTCTTTTGGAAATCCATGTTATGTGTACATTTGGTAAGCTGAGGTTGCAAATTCGTCTGCTTACTGCATATTTTTCACTCCAGTGAATATAACTGTGTCCTATTAGCCAGACCTTCATTTTCAAGGGATTTGTAGTCGTCCTCCGATCGGTTCTGGAAGTGGAATGGTAGTTAGAAGTTGAAATTCTAAATAAAGAAAAAGGAAGAGGCTGGGTGTGGTTTAAAAAATAAAAATGATTGGTTGATTGTAAGAAGTGGAGATTGAACAGTACGTTGCATGTTAATGTTTATGTTAAACGAAAAGTACTATTGGGTGTGAAAAAAAAAGACATGTAACAGAGCTGTGGATTGGCAGGTGTTTCTGGAGGGAAAACAGTGTTGTTACTTTGCTGTAGAACGTTGAGATATGAACTTTTGACCTGTGCCTTCAGCCAGGTGCAGAATGAGGTGTTACCATGGAAACAGCCAGAGATGGCAGTGGGTGATGGGTGACTTTTATGTGACATTGAAAATATTGTGAGGGAGAACCAACTGAAATGTAATTGCTTACGTTACGCGCTCCGCATTGCTTCCGGGAAGCTGCGCTTCGCGCCTCGCGCACCGGAGCACTTCCGGGTGCGCTAACGCGGCATGTCATATGACGGATTACGCAAGAACGCGATACGTCGTTGGGGCTCCACCGGAACTGATCGAATTGGTAGTCTACAGTGTTTCTGGATGTTTCAGACTGAAGCTGGCGTCAGCATGAGAGCACCCCGTGGCTACGTCGTGGCCATTCCGCGAGCAATCATGGCAGTCGCTCCCCACCGGAAGTCTGCAGGAGTCGGGGGCCTCGGTGACTCTTGTAGAATCTTCAAGGCTGACGGGACGCTTTTGGGAATGGGGCTCATGCCCTAGCAGTCAAGCGTCCGAGTTCCAGGGTTGCCCAGAGCCATCCTTGCAGGCCAGGCCCAAGTCTGTGGAGCCGACCGCCATTTCCTGAGCTCCGTGGCAGACGCCTGTCGCTGTATCGGAAGAGTGGGTGCAATTCAGCCGGATGGCGGGTGAGACGGTGTAAATGTGATGGTTGGACCAGGGCACCGCAGGACGTGTCTTCAGGTCAAACGGATTGTGGGACAAGGTCCAGAATGGAAGAGGCATCAAAAGGCAAGAAGTTCCGCCTGACCCCGGGAGCCGGCCGCCTATGTCAGGGGCGATCTTAGGCCATACCAGGGGAAAAAGACTTGGGGAGGGGGCAGGAGCCAAGCGCCCCCTCCGAGTCCGCGTTTCTTGGACCCTGAAGTATGGCACTCAACATTCAGAACTTATGACATTTGTGCAAGGCAGGGACATCGAAGCCTCTCAGGGACCAAGTATATCCAGAGTCCTTCCTACAGAAGGTGGTGGGGGTGGCGGCATTAGCAAGGCATCCCCCCACACAACTTGTCGGACATGACCTCTGGATGTACTGGGTGTTCAATTTCAGAATTGAAACTACTAAGAAGCAATTAGAAGTGTTGTTTTCATGTTGCAGTAGGTTCCATGTAAATAGTTATTTAATAAAACGTTTTATCCTGTTACTTTGCTGGTGTGTTGTATATATTTATAATATTTGCATAGTGTTTGTCGTTATTTTGGGCGGGGTGGGTGGCGGAGCCGAGCTGTCTTGCAGCCATCATGGCGTCGAGCTCGGTTCCTTTCTCTAGTTTCATGTTTTTTCTAACGATTTATATGTTATAGTTTGCTAGCACGATACAGCGGATAGTCCGCATTTTATATATATGTCCTTTTTATTAGGGGGGTCCTCCGGTGGAGTCGGACGATCTACCTCTAATAAACGGTACGGTTTGAACCAACTACCAACAAACGGGGCAGAGATAGGCATGACGGGTTACAAAGGGGACAAAAGTGTGCATTACCTATCCTTTGCTATCTGCAAAAACTAAATAGAGTATTGCGACTTTATGCTTATTTGTGAACAGAGAATGACCCAAAGAGAACCAATTTCGAACAATCATAGGCTATTGGCAGTGGGCAGAGAGGCCATGACACAGAAAATGGCTGTTACTTACGTGCATGATGGGGCCTAAAAGGGACTAGATGGCGTGGCCACTGTTTCGCGACTTTCACTTTACTTTTAACAATGGCTGTGGTGAACATAAATGAACGCCGCTTATGTATACCTAATTTTAGTCATTTTCCACAAAAAAGCTTTTGATATTTGCTATTAAAAAACCAAAGAAAATCACTGAAAAAACCATAGGTTATAGACCATATATAGTTAAATATCTGAAGTCCATCTCTGCACTCCATGGAGATACAGGTCGTCGATCAGAAGATGTCCTGGCCACCTCTAATGGTAATAGCGTAGCCAGGGCTCTTGTCGTTGCCTCTGCAAATTGCAGAGGGTGCACTTGTTTGACATGCCGCACCATGGTATGTATGGAAAAGAAATATTTTTTTGCTGGATTTCTTCTTGAGAGAACCAAGTCACATATCGTGCAGGTTACTTTTGGTGCATTCACTTTCTTTTGATCTTCAGGATAAGTGAAAAATTGCCAGATGAAAGATTTATTTTTTCTTATTAAAGGTAGTCGATCATTTTGGTCAGATTCGGAAGATGAATGAGATACGGTAGCCATTTCACCAAAGTCTTCCGAAAGATGTAGGACGTTGTTGTCTCTTGAGAGTAGAAAAGATAGTGAGGGAAGTGGGTGGAGTGCTGCGTGTAAATTCCAGAATTGAAACTATTAAGAACCAATTGAAAGTGTTGTTTTCATGTTGCAGTAGGCTGCCATGTAAATAGTTATTTAATAAAACGTTTTACCCTGTTACTTTGCTGGTGTGTTGTGTATCTTTATAATATTTGTCGTTATTTTGGGTGGGGTGGGCGGCGGAGCCGAGCTGTCTTGCAGCCATCATGGCGTCGAGCTCGGTTTCTCTCACTAGTTTCATATTTCTCATGAGGGGTTGTTCCTAATTTTTCTATTTTAGCGAGGTCAAAAAAAGATCTCATCAGTGGCCTACTGATTTTGCTCGATTCCTTTTGTTTTTTCTAACGATTTATATGTTATAGTTTGCTAGCACGATACAGCGGCTAGTCTGCATTTTATATATATGTCCTTTTTATTAGGGGTGTCTTCCGGTGGAGTCGGACGATCTACCTCTAATAAACGGTCCGGGTTGAACCAACTACCATCCTGATTTTGTATATCTTCTGAGCTGGATTTAAGCACACAATTGTTAAAGTATGAAACGTTTTATATTTCTAAAAAAAATACCAAGGTGTGTACATCCGGTAACGCACGAAAGTTTAAAAAGACATTCGGCTCCATTTACTGAAAAGTTTCATAAGAATAAAAAAGAAGTCTAGGTACAGTCTCTTTGACGTACTATAAGTTCTTTGAGGGGTGTATGAAGAAATTCAATAAGTTCAAATCGCAAGGTTTTTACGAAATATATAGGCCTGTGCGCGCGCTCGGTCGCGCACGAAAGCCTGGAAATGCGATATCCATTTTATTGACAACTGTTGCCGAGAGTGCGCACACCGGGTTGCGCACGAAAGTTTAGTAAGGCTATTTTTATTTACAGACAAATTTTAATGTGTTTAAAAAAAGGCAAGGTACAGACTTTCGAATTCTGTATTGCTTTACAAGGAGTCTCTATGCAACTTGAACAGTGAAGAAAACGGCTTGTTTTCGAAAAAAATATTGCCAGAACTTTATTGCCAAAAGTATAGGTTGCATACACGACATTTTTCTGAATTAGCATTTTAAAAACCAATGAAATTCACAGAAAAAACCATAGGTTTTACACACGTTATAGTTAGGAAGTAGCATTTAAAAAACCTATGAAATTCACTGAAAAAACCATAGGTTTGACACATGTTATAGTTAGCTGGAAATTTTACTGACATAAAACCAATGAAATTCCACGTTATAGTTAGTTGGACTCACTATAACTTGCGTGTGCAATGCACTGCTGATGACGTCACATATTACATCACTCATGACATGGTCAGTGACATCACTCATGACATCACTGATGACACCATCCAGTGAATATGTGTCTTTCTGAAAAATAAATATTAGTGAGTAATGTTTAAATATTGAAATATATATATTAGTGTTTCACTTTGTGTAAGTGGCTACATGTGTTGGTAAGTAGCTACATGCGTATGTATATGGGATATCTATCTGTTCCAGCCCCCGGTTACTGCTAACGCTGTGCTGCCTGTGAACCCAACGAGGAGCCTGCCGAGCGTTCCGCTCTGGATGTGATTCTTCGGCTGGGATCGGTGAATCGGCACGGAAAAGAAAACACGGTAAGGGGAGAGTGTGCTTGACTGCACGGCGGCTTGCATTAGCAGCGTTCGCCCAAACAGTTGTGAGAGCGCATCACGCGCAATATTGACTTTGAGGAAGCGGCATGTCGGCAGACGCACTCAGAGCGAGGGAACAGGCAGCGCTTAATGCGTTTGATGACTCCCCGGCCGGGGGGTCTGCTGAACCATCCGCCTCTAATGCACCGGCTAATGAAGTTGGCAGCGTTCGTGACCATTTCAAAAAATTGGAGAAATTGATGAAAAGGGAACTCTCCAAGTGGTGGGAGCACCGTTCACTGAGTCGCTATTTAGAAGTTAATAGGATACCACGTGGTCTGCGAGTCATGCTGGCTCCAAGTTACGAGGACCCAGACCCGGAAATGCTCCGTGAATGGGCAGACTGCAATTTAGAATCATCACGTAAATTAGTCCAAATACTGGTCCGCTACGCGGAGAGTGACCGGCTCAAGACACAGGCTAAGATTGAGGAGCTCAATCAGGTCATTGAAGCAGCCAGTGTGGACTGTCCTAATGAGTGTACTAAACTCAGAGGCGATATGATGGCGAGGATACAAAAGGAAGAAGAATCTATCAGCAAAAGGAAAGCCTGGAAATTCCAACGTGACAAGGCAGACTATGCGGAAGGCCGCATTTTCACTTTTGCGAAGAAGTATGACGCTATCAAAGCCTCACGGGGCCAAAAAATTGCAGCAACCGCGGATCGCTCAAATCAAGCACATGGAGCAGCACAGCAGGATGACTCCTCGGAGTCCAACCTTAGTTCAAGTATGAATAGCGACTCAGACTCCAATTCTGCACAATCAGGAAGGCAATTGGGGTTTACAAAGCTTACGTCAGCAGAGGAACTGGATTGTGTAAGGAAAGACTGGCGAGGGACCCTACGCCCGAGAACGCAGTCGTGCTCAGGAATAAAAAAATCAACGCCAAACGCTACCAACGTCGCAAGGCCAGATCCAGAGGAAGAGCAAAATCAGCAGAAAAAGAAGAAAAAGAGTGCAAAGAGATGGAACAGGAAGTGAACTTGCAATCTGGAGCTAAAGACGTTGCCCCCTCCATTATCAACTTGACTGATATGATCTTGTCTGAGTCTGAGCTTTGCATCCTGTCTAAAGGTCTCACATTTTGTCCTCCATGCGATCTGAATTATGCGGACACAAGAATTGACCTCTATAAATTTGTCCGCAAAATGAAATTACAGAAACACTTTGCTGGAGGCAAAACCCGCAGCACCGTGACGCGGGTTGAAGCAGGGGATGAGGGACTACAAGCCCGTGACATGCCAGGTTTGGAGGCCCTAGAATCACTCAGATTGGAGCAGTCATCGTCCCAAGCTACGTCTGGGGGTGAGCCCAGCAGGGTGGGAGGGCTAACGTCTTTTAAACCACGCTCCACGTTCACACCTGTCATGATCTATGATAATCTCGATATCTTCCACGATGCTGTTGTCAAAGACATCAAGTCATTACACTCCAAGGTGCTCAATTCCAAACGGAAAAAATTCACACAAAATGATCAATACATGCGACTCATCCAAAAAATTCAGGCCAATGAAAATGTTATTGTTAGACAGCCTGACAAGGGAGGGAATATAGTTCTGTGGCCACGAAAACTATACCTGGAAGAAGCCCTCTCCCAATTAAATGATTTGAACTGCTACAGACACAGTGACATTTCGTTGGTCAAAAAAGCTCAGGAAGATTTCCACTCGCTGCTTATGGGGTGGAGATCCTTTGGCCTGCTGAGCATGGATGAGCTTAAATATCTGAAGAACAACCATCCAGTCATGCCAGTCCTATACCTAATCCCGAAGATCCATAAGAATCCACATAAACCCCCGGGAAGACCGATAATTGCAGCGTGTGGGGGTCTATTAGAGAAAACAACAGTGTATGTGGACTCTTTCTTGCAGGAATTTGTTCAGGAGTTACCATCTTATGTGCAAGATTCCAATGATTTTGTAAGAAAGATACAGGATATAGAGTGGGATACGGATCTGTGGCTCATTACATTAGACGTCACGTCTTTATACACTAGTATTAATCATCAAGACGGATTGCGAGCCATAGAATTCTACCTAGGACTGAGACCATTAATCATGGCTGACCACAATCGCATGCTACTCTCTATGATTTCATTTTGTTTACACCACAATTTTTTCATGTTTAACAATAGATATTACCAGCAGGTCAGGGGTGTGGCCATGGGGGCCTGTTTCTCTCCCAGTTATGCCTGTCTTCACATGGGCTACTGGGAGAGACAGGTCCTCTATGGCACACACGCTGACATTTCCAGACAATCTATTGTTAGGTGGTATCGTTATATAGACGATGTGTTCCTAGTCTGGAAGGGCACCCGCCAAGAGGCCGAGCACTTTGTTGCCCTCATTAATAGGAATGATTACAACCTGAACTTTACCTCCACCATCAGCAGGGATCAGGTGCATTTCCTAGACATGACAGTTACACCAGGAGCAGCAAAACTTGAAACCAGGCTGTATCGCAAGGAGACGGCTGGAAATACAATTCTCCACGCCAGCAGCCATCATCCAGCCCACCTTATATGCAGCATTCCGTATGGCGAAATGTTGCGTATAAGACGCCTGAGTAGTACAGAAGCCCAGTGCAATCTTGCTCAGCAAGCTAGCAGGACCAGATTCCTGGCCAGGGGGTATAAGGCCGCAGTAGTGGATAGGGCCATAACTAAAGCTAATGCCATTCCACGTGACCATGCCCTTCAGCCCAACGTCCATAAAAAGTCTATCACCACTATTGATCAACTAGTCAGACTGATTTGGGCCTTCAATAGGCAACATGGAGCGCTTGGGAAAATCGTTTCCAAACATTGGAATTTGGTGAAATGTGACCCAGCGATAGGGGACAGAATATCTAATACCCCATCCATCACATACAGACGAGCATATTCCATGCAGAATGCCCTAGTAAAATCTAGCCCAGAAGTCCTTACCAGTAAAAATTGGCTAGGGAAGAGTAAGGGCTTTAGGAAGTGTTCATCCTGCAAGGCTTGCCAGCATGGATTGAACAAAACTGAATATGCAATCCCTTTCACCTCCATTGCACGCAAGATTAAAAAACAGCTTACTTGTAAAAGCGAGTATGTGGTGTATGTGCTGGAGTGTCCGTGTGCCCTGCGCTGTGTTGGTAGTACCAAACTGCAGGTGCACAAGAGGATACTCCAGCACATCAGGGCCATCAACACAAGTGATCCAGCATACCCGGTGGCCCGCCACTTTAAGGAACACCATAATAATGACAGTTCCTTGTTGCGCTACTATGCCATTGACTGTGTTGGTCCTCTCAGGAGAGGAGGGGATAGAGATGGGGCTTTGAGAAAACTAGAGACCAGGTATATACTGGAAATGGATTGCCGAGCTCCGGGGGGTTGAATTCCACGGAAGACTTTTACACGTGTCTATGACAATAACATACTGCCGTGAACTTTTATCTGCTTCCCCTGTTGAGCAGTCCAATGCTCCCAAACATATAATCTTGGTGTATCTGTCTGTCTTGTTATTAAGATCTTTTGTCTTAACAGCATATAGTCTAGAGGTTCGGATGGTTGAAGTGTGGAGTGCAGCCTAGGCTTAGGTTGCACTTGGATGTACTAAGAGCTTTTTCACCTTAAAGAGAACCAGCCAGTAAGCTCTATAGAGAAAGAGTTGGAAAAAAATTTCACAAATCCACACAAAAAAATTTAAAAACTTTCACACAAAAAAAGTGCACAGTTTAGTTCTCTTATTTCTCACTAGTCACGTAGGTACATCCATGGTAAGGTATGGTCCAACCAGGCAATTCAAGAGCATATTGGAAGGTTCGAAGGGCAGAGGCTGCGATGGTCTCCCCTCCTCCGGTGGGGTTAACATCTCCTCTGCTCCCAAACTTTCCAGCTCAGTGTAAACATACGAGCAAACAAATCTGTGCATTAACAATGGGATGCTGCGATCTTAGTGCTATGGTTTAAATGCATTTATGCAGTGATATTATTCATGTTCACTATAGATCTCATCCCGCACCAATGGTGTTGTGTTCATATGTATATTTATTGGCAATATAATGTACAGTCATGGTTTTAACATATATATTTATATATTTATAATACGTTATTTATGAATTTATATTTTTTATATATTAGTTCAAAAATTCGTTGTTATACATGATTTTGTACAAGATGTGTATTGTATATAGTGTATATATTGAGTATGATCCTCATGACACAAATTGCACTTTGCACAAGGATATTGATTTTGCATTTGGATTTATCCAGTGATCTTTGTCGTGTATTGTTTACATATATGTAATTGCACCTGCACTTTAATATTTTTGAGTGGACTGTTGCAATAAGGCGCTAATTCAGGGATTATCCCATGATGTTTGTAGCTCAAAATCTGTTGTCCATGTCTATGATGTAGCGCAACACGTGGCCAAAACCTACCAATCAGAATGTACTTTTACTGAGCACTAGCACTTTAAAAATTGCCTCTTCCCCAGCGTCCGTCATGTGATCAAGGCCTCTGTGTAGGCCGAAACGTCATGCTGTGGTGTGCCGCTTCCTCGAGGGAACAATAAAGGAATATTGCTCACTGCACCTGAGGTCTCCTCTCTTCTTCCTGCGCAGCGGTTTCCAGTACTGGGCTCCGGGCGAGAGGCAGCAGGGATTGTTTTATATATATATATATATATATATATATATATATATATATATGTATATATCCATTTCAACAAGGTTGCCCTTCATAGAAGAAACCACGAGGTAAGTTTAAAAGTGTTCCATTTATTCAAAGACAGCTGCATGCAGATGAGCGCAGGGAAACAAACATCCCAGTTAATTTCGCCAGACCGGTTTCGGGAATCCTTTCCCTTCCTCAATGGCGTTCTGAATGTAAATGGCGGTTTTTCCACGTGCACCATGCATTTCAAAGAGCCTGCCCTTGTGGGTGTGGCTGAATTCACAGCCTTCTGGGTCTTGTGGTGCAACGTAGTTTTTCTCCAGTGAGTCCGTTTTTAACATGCAGAAATCAGACATAAAACCCCAGTGGATTGGATCTTGAGTCCTGCTTACACGTCTGATGTGCTTTTCAACTGTCTTTAGGAAACTGACCTCCCTTAAGCAATGACTCCATGTGGCATCATCACAGGTCCGCAGCGCGGCAGGTTTCTTCCGCGGCCGAGCAGAGCCGCTAATTATCCATTTCAACAAGGTTGCCCTTCATAGAAGAAACCACGAGGTAAGTTTAAAAGTGTTCCATTTATTCAAAGACAGCTGCATGCAGATGAGCGCAGGGAAACAAACATCCCAGTTCATTTCGCCAGACCGGTTTCGGGAATCCTTTCCCTTCCTCAATGGCGTTCTGAATGTAAATGGCGGTTTTTCCACGTGCACCATGCATTTCAAAGAGCCTGCCCTTGTGGGTGTGGCTGAATTCACAGCCTTCTGCGTCTTGTGGTGCAACGTAGTTTTTCTCCGGACTGTTTAGAATGTTGACAGACACCGGAGAGCCAATCAGTTCCGTTACGCGAAAAGTACGCGAACCAGAGCGCTGCCCGGAGCGCTGTTACAGATATATATCTTAATTTGAACGTTAATTTCTCAAAATCCACTGAAGCACATATATTGAGACCTAGGAAAGGCACATCGGGCTAACAGTCCATACAATTTTGCTAAGTTTCGTGCAAATCCATTCAGCCGTTCGAGCTAAAAGTGAGGCCAACCGCCCTATGGAAAAATGAATGGGAAAAACGCGTTTTGGGACCCCCTTTTTTCTCGGCCCCCCCTTGAGGACCCCCCCCAAATTTTCAGGGGCTGCTCAGAAAGAAAATGTGCCATTTTCCTGAAACTTTCAGCCAATTCCGTCCACAAACGCCAAAGTTATTAGACATAGAATTTTCAAAAGTTCCATAGGGAAAGAATCCTAACTATATATACCTACTGGCTATCGCCAGTAGGTAATATATATATATATATATATATATATATATATATATATATATATATATATATATTACCTACTGGCGGTCGCCAGTAGGTAGTTATAGTTAGGATTTTTTTCAATGTTAAATCTCAAAACTCTATTTGGAATAACTTTGGCACCGGTTGACGAATCTGCCTGAAAATTTCCTGAAAATGGCCTCGTCGAGCTCCGGTCCTTCCTTGAAAGTTTGGGGGGGATACGTCAAGCGGGGGCCGAGATAAAAGGGGGGTCCCAAAACGCGTTTTCCCCATGTTAATTTCCATAGGGCGGTCGATTTCACTTTTAGCCCGAACGGCTGAATGGATTTCCAGCAAACTTGGCAAAATTGAAGGGACTGGTAGCCCGATGTGCCTTTGCTATGTCTCAAGATATGTGCTGCAGTGGATTTTGAGTAATTTAGGTTCAAAAAAATATATATATCTATAGGCGCACTCCGGTGCGCGCACCGGAGTGCGCTCCAGGCGCGACACGCGACTTGCGCGCAGGAAGCTGATTGGCTCTTGGGTGTCTGTAAACATTCTAAACAGTCTGGAGCGGCCGCCATCTTGTGTCTCGGTAAAATCGAGACACAAGGGGTTTGAAAAAAAAAGGGGCAAATGACCATAAGGGGGAAGAGTAGACCCCCTCTGACCCCCTAGGTTTGATGTGGGGGCTAAAATAGGGTCCTGCGGGGCATTAAATTTTTTTTTTTTTTTCGTTTTGCGCGGGGGAAGCGCATGGTACGCGCACCGGCGAAGCACGGGGAAAATCCAGGACCATATTTATGAAGGCCTTGCGCTGCCAGTTTTGCGCCGCCTGTGCGTCAATTTTTGTGACGCACCAGCGGTGTAAAAAAATGTGCATTGTTACGCAATATTTAAAAAGTGACGCATCTATCTAGATGCGTCACTTTTTAAATATAGTGCAACGAGGCACATTTTTTTACACTGCTGGTGCGATGCGTCACTTTTCTGTGCGCACTCCTTATGACATTCCAGATGTGTCATATTTAATGTATGACGAATCATGTTGCAAGGAGTTACAGATACATCAGTATTTCTGACATATCTTTAAACATAAAAGTGACGCGAGGCAGGTGCAAGATTTTGACGCAACAGTATCCTAAAAGTGACGCAGAGAAATCTCATAGATTTCAGTACGTCGTTATTACCAAGCTTTTTGCGGGGGAATGCCCCCTCTGCATACATTATACCTGACGCAGATATAATGTGGCGCAGAGTTTTAAAAAGTGACCCATGTACCTAGATGCGTCACTTTTTAAAAATAGCGTCAGGTATAATGCATGCAGAGGGGGTGTTCTCCCGCAAAAAGCTTTGTAATAGCGACACAGTGAAATCTTTGAGATTTCACTGCGTCACTTTTAGGATGCTGTTGCGTCAAAATCTTGCGCCTGCTTTACAGCAGGTGTTAGACTGACGCAAGACCTTTCACATGGTGCTTTTTCCATGTGAAAGGACACATTACTGGAGTTGCGTCACTTTTGTGACGCACTCCAGCAATGCGTTACTTGGAATGTCATAAGGAGTGCGCACAGAAAAGTGATGCATCGCACCAGTGGGGTAAAAAAATGCGCCTCGTTGCGTTATATTTAAAAAGTGACGTATCTAGGTAGATGGGTCACTTTTTAAAATCAAGCGCCACATTATATCTGCGTCAGGTATAATGCATGCAGAGGGGGTGTTCCCCCGCAAAAAGCTTTGTAATAGCGACGCAGTGAAATCTTTGAGATTTCACTGCGTCACTTTTAGGATGCTGTTGCGTCCTTTAAATATAGTGCAACGAGGCACATTTTTTTACACTGCTGGTGCGATGCGTCACTTTTCTGTGCGCACTCCTTATGACATTCCAGATGTGTCATATTTAATGTATGACGAATCATGTTGCAAGGAGTTACAGATACGTCAGTATTTCTGACATATCTGTAAACATGAAAGTGACGCGAGGCAGGCGCAAGATTTTGACGCAACAGCATCCTAAAAGTGACGCAGAGAAATCTCATAGATTTCAGTACGTCGTTATTACCAAGATTTTTGCGAGGGATTGCCCCCTCTGCATACATTATACCTGATGCAGATATAATGTGGCGCAGAGTTTTAAAAAGTGACCCATGTACCTAGATGCGTCACTTTTTAAAAATAGCGTCAGGTATAATGCATGCAGAGGGGGTGTTCCCCCGCAAAAAGCTTGGTAATAACGACGCAGTGAGTCACTTTTAGGATGCTGTTGCGTCAAAATCTTGCGCCTGCTTCACAGCAGACCTTTCACATGGTGCTTTTTCCATGTGAAAGGACACATTACTGGAGTTGCGTCACTTTTGTGACGCACTCCAGCAATGCGTTACTTTTGTGTTTACAGATACGTCAGAAATACTGACATATCTGTAACTCCTTGCGAATTGATTAGTCATATATTAAATATGACATATCTGGAATGTCATAAGGAGTGCGTCCAGAAAAGTGACGCATCGCTGTTTTCACGTAGCGATGCGTCACTTTTCAGAAATGAGGCCTCCAGTTTATTCACTGTGTCATAACTTTCTTTTCTAACACTCACCTTCTTTCATTCCTCCTACTTCACTTCCTTTCACCTCTCATACCTTTCTGTTCTTTCTTACTCATTCTCCTTTCAATTATCAATGCACTATATTTCACTTACTCTTCATTTTTTTAAGAATATAGCTCTTTGATGAGAATTGGAGGTAGTTCTGAAAAGAACTTTTGGTTTTCTTCTTTTAACTGAACAGGAACAAAAACAGGGAATGGAAACTGCTCAACAGGAGCAAAAAGAAAACAAAAAAATTAGGGGTGGGAAGGGCAGCGATGGTTCTCCAATGCTCGAACCATGAGCAGGACACTTTGCTCCCCATAGGTGAGGAGTTGATTGCAGTATCTGCATCTGACGACCCCATGGTTAAATGCAGGTTGTATGTTTGGCACCTGCTCCTGCGATTGCTCTCTCCCAGAAGAAGTTGGTCCTCCGGTTGATGTAGAGGCCCCATCTCTGGGAACCTCTTGTGCCAGAGCCCTGACACTTTCCCGGGCAAAATTCTGGGGGTGCCTCCTCTCCACATGTCGGATCATGGTAAAGTTCCCAAAAGAGTACTTTTTTTGGGGGTTACCCCGTGACAGGACCTGTTTGCAGATCCTGCACTCACCTTCTTCTGGTCTGCTGGAAACTTAAAAAATTTCCATATGAAATGCTCTTTCACCTTTGGTTGAGGAGGCTCTTCATCGATTAATTCAGGCTCATCTTCACTGCTGGATGGTCTGGCAGCCATGATTAACCAAGAAATATGCAAGAGCAAAAAGGCAGGTCTTTCAGTCACAAAAGTGAAAGAAGAAGTGAAGGAAATGGGTGGGGATTTCATTCATTGTAAAAAAAACTGTTAGCAACCAATGAAAAGTGTTATTTTAGGGTCACATGACCCGACGCGTTTACGCTGCGCGCTCCGGAGCACTTCCGGGTGCGTTTACGCAGCGCGATCGTAGGCGCTTCCGGGGCGCAAACGTGGCGCGATCGTAGGCGCTTTTGCGTGCGTTTACGCGCCGCGAACGTAGGCGCTTCCGAGGGCACTTACGTTGCGCGCCGAAGTGACGTCATCAAACTTTTACAGAAATGCATAATCATTTTCCTTATTAAAAAAAACTAATTTTATTTGTATGGTACGAAATGTTTTGCATTATTATTAACTTTTCATTCATATTTTTTTCACGAACGACAGTAGCGCTCTGGGTGCGCTTTCAGGTGAGCTCACGGAAAAGCTTACCGGAGAGCTTAGCTGAAAGCTTCCCGGAGCGCGCACCCAGAGCGCAAAAGAAAAAAATTATATAAAAAAAATGAATACTTAAAAAAAAACAGCAAATTGTAAAGAAAAAAAAAAGGTTAGAAACTCGATATACAAAGGAATTAGCATTTAAAAAACCTATGAAATTTACTGAAAAAACCATAGGTTTCACACCAGTTATAGTTAGGAATTAGCATTTAAAAAACCTATCAAATTCACTGAAAAAACCATAGGTTTCACACCAGTTATAGTTAGGAATTAGCATTTAAAAAACCTATCAAATTCACTGAAAAAACCATAGGTTTAACACCAGTTATAGTTAGCTGGAAATTTTACTGATATAAAACCATTGAAATTCCCACGTTATAGGTAGATGGACTCACTATAACTTGCGCGTGCAATGCACTGCTGATGACGTCACATATTACATCATTCATGACATGGTCAGTGACATCACTCATGACATCACTGATGACATCATCCTTGTGACAGAGTGACAGACCTCCTTTCAGTGTAATGTAACCCATGAAACACATATTCAAAAATAGAAATTAACATTTTCAAAAAAATTGAGATACACATAAAAGTTACAACAACCAATTCAATAATTGCACCATCTATATACACATCCACTCATTCACCAACAGTTCTATATAGTCACTCATACATGTACTCACTCATCATATGTAGTGATACACCTATACATCCTGTTACACACCAACAGTCATCCAAAAGTTACTCTCACACATATTCACACATGCAAGTAAACTATTGAACATCCATTTATTTGCATATACAGCTAAAAACACACTACCACCTTACTTCTAAGGAAACTTACACATACTTACTCTCTTAAACAATCACTTATAGAAACACATACTTATTTAAACAGGAACTCTTACAATCTCTTACTCTCACATATACTCACTTATATACATCAATATTCACATATACTAGATTAAAACATATGTAGTTACTGATAAAGACACTAGTGAGACAGTCATTCACGCAGTAACACACACATATACACACTCATCCACCCATACAGTCCTGCACATATGCTGTCTTCAAAACACATACAAAGAGAGAGTCAGTCATTCATGCATCTATGTGATAAGTAATACCCCCACCAAACCATACAAACACTCATACTGATACTAAAAAAACATCTAATAACCCATATACCTACACATGTAGCTACTCACCAACCCATGCAGCCACTTATAAACAAAGTGAAACACTAATACATATATTTAAATATTTAAACATTACTCACTAATATATGTATTCACTAAGATACACTTAATAAGCCAGTTAACCAATCAATTTTTTTTTAAAAACCATCCATTTAGACACTTATTTAAACATTTATTCTTCCATCAACTTTTACATATACATATATAAAATATATTTATTTTTCAGAAAGACACACATTCACTGGATGGTGTCATCAGTGATGTCATGAGTGATGTCACTGACCATGTCATGAGTGATGTAATATGTGACGTCATCAGCAGTGCATTGCACGCGCAAGTTATAGTGAGTCCATCTAACTATAACGTGGGAATTTCAATGGTTTTATATCAGTAAAATTTCCAGCTAACTATAACTGGTGTTAAACCTATGGTTTTTTCAGTGAATTTGTATATATATATATATATATATATATATATATATACATATATATGAACAGAATCTTCTAACAGCACACTCCCGTTTTTTAAATGCTAATTCCTAACTATAACTGGTGTGAAACCTATGGTTTTTTCAGTGAATATATATATTTGGGCACTTGCCCTGGATTTTTTCAAACTTATCAAAATATCACTTTTTAAGTGTTTTGTCTTTAGATTAAGTAGCAATAATTATATTATGTTGAGCAATGTATACAATGAATTGTTGAACTCTTCTAATTGCTTTTGCTCGTTTGCACTATGCACTTTTAAAAGTCTGCTTACCCTTTTCATGCGAAGAATGGGAGGGTTTTACATTGATCATAGTATTTAAGGGTGGAGTTTTTCCTGACACGTCATGTGATCAAGGCTGGGGTGACCCGGCTGAAACGCGTCATGTTGTGAGAGAGAGGCTTAATAAATGCACTGAAAATTTGAAGAACCTTTGTGGTGGTCCGTTCCTGGTGTTTCATTGCTTCAGGAGTTGTTTTCCATATATATATATATATATATATATATATATATATATATATATATATATATATATATATATATATATATATATATATATATA